>NC_056742.1:308954755-309254755 GCF_019279795.1 Protopterus annectens | reverse complement strand
ACTAAATCTCGAAGAAAATCTGAACAATTGCTGGTAGCATTTGCTGCAGGGGCAGAGGGGAAGGCTATTTCTAAACCATTTCTAAATGGATAAGCCATTGCATTCATTTCTGCTATAAGCACCATGGAAAACCTATTCCCCAGGGGATCAGATCTCATTCCACCAGGGCTGCATCTACTTCTGCAGCCTTTCTCAGAGGTGTTCCTACCAAGGGATATTCTAGAAGCTGCTACCTGGAGTTCTGTGCATACTTTCACCAAGCATTATCATTTACCAATTTTCTCTAAATCCAGAGCTGGCTTTGCCACTGCTGTCTTGCAGGGCCATATAGCTGGTCCTAATGCTGTATAATCTCCTCCTCCCAACCATAGCTTTGGGAATCTACCCAGATGTAATGACTGCAACAGTGAAACACGAAGAACATAATACAGTTGTGTACACTTACCATCAATATAGATGTTTGAGTGTATTCACTGTTGCAGTCCTGGTTACCCTCCCTCCAGCCCCCTACTTTTCTCTGGCTATACCTCTACCTTCTTTTACTATGTTTAAACACCTTTTTGGTGTATTTGCTTTTGGTCGGAGGTATATTTTTGTTTTTATTTTTATTCGCTCCCCATTAGGGGTGCACCTGACATCTGGGGCAAGAAAAACTGATGTAATGGTGTCGGATGCATGTTTTATACCCCTGACGTCATGGAAGAAAGGACAACAACCAGTGCAGGACCCAAGACTTTAATCAGGCCGACTGAGGGCAACCTGCCAGCAGATTGCCTAAATGTAATGACGTCAGTGAAATACACTTGAACATCTACATTTATGATAACTGTACACAACTGTACTTTCTTGGTTTAATTATCCAGAAATGTCGGTTAGCCATCAGACTACCAGGATTTTGAAAAAACGCAAAGATAAAGACAGAGTCAAGCTGCCGAGGTCCAAAACTGCCGATGACGCTGCTTCTAAGCCAGTCGCCGGTACTCAGTGAGGTGCTTTCTCAGCCCCTGATACCAGCTACTTCTGATGCGCAGGCCTCTACTGAGACCCATTCGGAGCCCGGTATACCGGGAGATACTACAACTATGGAACTCGCGGATGTCCCTGCCTTGGATGGATCCGGAGCTGCTGTGCAAGCACCGGCTTCTGAGGGTGTATTCAAGCCTACAGACTTGTATATTAAACCGACTCCTCCTTCATTTAGGCCTAAATCTCGAACCATGCCTAAAAAAACGACTCCCAGACTGCATGCTCAGGCCTCTATGCCTAAAAAACAAATAAGAATGGCTTAAGGTCTTATTACTCTAATCAGCGGAAGCCAACCTCCCCCTTCTAAGAGACATAGGACTGAAGTTGTTTATGAATCTTCTGACCAGGATTCTGATTTTTCGGATTCTTCTGATCTGGATTTGCCCTTATTTACTTATGAGGATTCTGATGCAGAGGACTGTATTCCCTCTGCTTCCCCTCCAGAGGATTTTTCTTTTGGTGAAACCTTACATACTCTAAGGGAGCATTTCCACTGGGAAAGCCAGGATTTTTCTGATTAAAAAAAAGAGGCTTCGGGATTTCTTACTCCTGCCTCAGCATAGGTCTTTAGCTATTCCTCCTGTACTAGACATTGTTGATGCTTTTTCGGAATCTAGTTTGGCCCCTGATTCTTTGTCTCCTGCTCCCAGAAAACCTTCCATATTACAGGGTTCCTCATTCACACAAGTTCCTTTTTAAAAATCCTATTGCGGATCCAGAGACTATTTCACAGGGACCCAAGGGCATTAAGGCTTCTACTGCTAAAAATCCTACTCCTCCTGATAGACTCCAGGGCGCTGGATAGATGGGGTAAGAAGGTTTACACTTCTGCAGCCTTGGCCATTAGGGCTTTAAACTGCCAGTTTCATATGTTAATCTATCAGCAACATGTTATTGGATTGCTTAAACAGAAAATGATGATTCCTGACTGTGAGGAAAATAAAGAATTACAGGATTTAATGCATTCTGCTGAACAGCTTGGAAAACATACTTTGCAATGTGGATTTGATTCATTAGAGGCCTCTTGCAGGGCTGTTGTTACTGGGTCTGTGCTCAGAAGACATGCTTCGATTAAGAAGCAGTCTTTGCCTGATCATGTTAAAGCTAAATTGTTAATGCTCCCTTAAATCAGGACTGCCTGTTTGGCAACAAGGCGGAGGACGTTCTTAAAAAGATGGAAGATGAAGCTAAATCTATTACAAGTTCAGCCTCCTAGATTTAGTAGGCACTGGCCCTCTAAGAATTGGTCCTTTCCAGCCCCATCCACGTCTTATAAGCAGTGGGGGTTTCTGCAGCCAAATCAGGGAGTAGTAAGACTCCCCCTATGGAAAAATGACTTGCTTTTAAAACTTCCAAGCACTTCCCAACAGAATGCTCCTTTAGGTGGAAAGATTGGTCTGCACACCAAAAACTGGGAACACATTACCCAGGGCAAATGGGTTTTAAATAGTGTCCCAAGGATACAGATTTCACTTCCACACCTTACCAGCACCAAGCAGGTGGCCAGATCTACCCCGAAATCCGTGGGCAGAGGCCCAAAATCGAGTACTCTATCTTAAGCATGGGGGCTATTCACTTGGTACCAGAAGAGGAAAAGGGACAAGGTTTCTATTCGAGACTTTTTCTGGTACCCAGAAAAGGCAATACATGGTGTGTCTTATCCTGGACTTTTCTACTCTAAATACCTTTCTGGTGATTCCAAAATTAGAAGATGCTGACTCTCTTCACCAGCTGCTTCCTATGCTAGACAAAGATGCATGGTTGGCAACACTAGACTTAAAAGAAGCATACCTGCACATCCCTATCAAGGAGTCTTGCAGAAGATACCTATGCTTCAAAGCAGGCTACATGCACGATCAGATGTTCTTCGTGTTTCACTGTTGCAGTCATTACATTTGGGTTATCTGCTTGCAGTTGCCCTCAGTCGGCCTGATTAACAAAGTCTTGGGTCCTACATTGGCTGCTGTCTCTTCTTCCATGACGTCATGTCATCAGGGGTATAAAACATGCAGCCGACGTCATTACATCAGGCTTTCTTGCCGTGTGGTGCCCGAAGTAGAAGCAGTTCGCAAGTGCCGGTCGGCCAACTCCTGACATTTTCGTTTTCTGGTTTCAGAACCAAAGTCTTCAACTAAAAGTTAAGTACCCCGTTGGGGAAACCATTTCTTGCTCTAAACTGATGTCAGTAAAAGTAAATAATTGCATTTCTTGTGGAAAAGAAAAACCTCAAAGATTTTAATTTGTACTGTATTCCTTGCCTTAGGCCCTGACTACGACGTACCTCGCTGCAGGTTTTGTGCCTTATTTAAATCACGAACTATCCAGCGATATATTTGCACTTCTAAATATTTTGGTGCTCATTTGAATTATCCTGATTTGTCTACGGTAAGCCATCCGACCTACCGACTTTCTGAAAAAACACAAAGATAAAGACAGAGACAGGCTGCCCAGATGTTAAGTTGTCAATCTCGCCTTCATTCTTGCTTGATGGGTTCGGAGCCGATCCTCTGCTCCGACTCTGCACTTGCTAAGCTCGAGAGTCACTTTTACCAGCTCGAGGCAGCCCCATATCCCATGATGCAAGGCGGTAAGTACCCAGATCTCGTTTGCCGCTTCGCTGATGAGGTCCTCCTTTTACCAGCTCCTGGTAAGTGAATTTTTACATTACTATTTTAGCCCCTTTCTTCAAAAAACCTTAAAATTATTAGTTTTTACATAGTTTTAGTCCCTTTCTGACAAAATTTTCCCTGTCTCCTTATAACTTTCAGTCAGACTTTCTAACATCCCATCCCCCCCCTTGTTAGGGTGTGTGTGTGTTATTGATACCTTTTGATATATTTAATTTAATTTCTTGGACTGGTGTGTGTGTGTTTTATTCACCATGTCTAAGGAAAGGGTCTCAGGCTTTAAGAAGTGTGACTCGTGCTGTCAGAAGATGTCTCTGACAGACGGTCACACTTCTTGCCTTTACTGCCTGGGGCCTCTTCACCTGCAGGACTCCTGTGCTATATGTCATTCTTTTAGCCAGAGAGTCCTGCAGGAAAGAAGAAATAAATTGATTTTGAGGGGCCTTCTTAAGCCGGAGGGCTCTCCGGCTAAGTCGGCCCCATCTAAGACTTCTAAGTCTTCCAAGGCCCAGGCTTCTGTGTCCAAGCCTGTGGCCTCGGCTCTGACTCATTCAGAGTCGAGATCGGCTTCGCTGGAGCCGATTCTGGGTTACCAACCTTCGCACCGATGGCTATCGGTGCCGATTCTGGTTCGACCACTTCGTGTCGGCTCGATCGGTTCCGACCACCATGTGGCCCAGGCATCGGTGTCGGCAGCGATCGCCCGACACCCTTACTTTCATGGTCAGATCGGCTCCGCTGGAGCCGATGCATCGAAGCTACCTGTCGGTGCCGATAAGTTGTCGGCTCCGACAGTTTCTGTGGTTTCATCGGCTCCGATGGTTCCTTCGAGGAAGAGGTCTAGGTCCCTTCCTTGAGCCGATACTTTCGCCCGCCTCTCCTCTCGAACGGAGCCATCGGAGCCGATCTTCAAGGTCATCCAGGCTTTCTGACCATGATTTGGAGAGAGTGGTCAGTAGATTACTAAAGTCACAGGCACTGGCCCAAATGCTACATAGTCCGTCTCAGCAGATGACTATTAGTCCACACCCCATTGCAGTTCCTCCTTCGACTCTACCCCAGAGTTTGGAGTTGGAGTCTTCGGGAATGGTTTCTGCTACGGCTGAGGGACACATACCCCCTTCTGCTCCTTCAGCCTCTACTCTTATCTCCTCTTCGAGACCTTCCTTAGAGGGATTCAGTGGCCGGGCTTCCCTGGTCTCCTCCGAGGGGGTGAGTGGCATCGGACCCTTGTCCGAGCCCGCTCTTCCCTTGGAGCCTCGGCCTTGGTGAGCTCGGCTCTGACATCTGCCTCGGAGCCTTCCTTTCGGTGGGTCCTGGAGTTCCTAGTTCTTCGAGGGGTTCTCTCGGACCTCCCTGGGAGGGAGCCTTCGAGGTGATGAAGAGTGTGCTGGCCACTGGTCTCAGCCAGCAGTCTGTTCCCTTAGCTCCTCCCTCTATGGTGCCTGTTGACATCTCTGCCACTTCTCTTGCTCCAGGACCCAGAGATCCTCCGCCTCAGGTTTCCCCACTGGGAATATCCCCTCTTCCGAGGATTCTCCTGATTTGTCGGGAGATCCTCCGCGGAAGAGGACCTGTAAGAGGAAACACGAGACTCCCGAGTCTATCACTTCAGATACTGACTTAGATGAGTCAGAGGGATCCCCAAGATCCCCCTCTGAGGATGTCTCATTCTCAGACATCCTAGAACTCCTTAGACAGAGGGGAAACTGGCCCACCAATAATCCCTCTGAGGATGAGTCAGTATACCTGGAGGCGTTTGGATCTCGGCCCTACACCTCCTGGGTGTCTCCGCCTTTCGACCCCTTATGCAGGTTATTGCTCGAAGGCGTGGCTGCTCCTGACTCTGTAGAGCCAGTCCCTAGGAGGCCTTCTAAATTTATTACTGCCCCGTCGGACAAGCAATTCCTCACAAAAGGTGTCCCCGCTGATGCCATGGTGGTGGCGGCTGCCACCAAAAAGGAACTTGCAGATCCTTCCGCACCTGTCCATCCTCCTAATAAGGACTCTAGGACCATGGATAGATATGGTAAGCGGATGTTTTCTTCAGCGACCTTTGCTATGCTCGCTGAACTACCTATGTCACTTCACCAGACTCCAAAGGGATATCCTTAAGGAGCTAGGTGAAGTTGTGCAGGATCCTACAGCTGCAGGGGCTCAGGAAAAATTGCTTCGCAGCTAGGAACCCTTAACTCCATTGCAAACTCCTCCATGCGGCTGATATCATATGCTGCTGATGGAGCCGAGTAGGGCCGCAGGTACAGGTGTGGCTCTTAGACGCCAAGCCTGGATGCGCTATGTAATTTTGCAGATCCCTTTAAGGCCCTTCACAAACTCTCCCTTTGATGGGTCAGCTTTGTTTGGCCCTCAAGTGAAGGAAACGTTGACCAGGTGTGAGCAGGACGGCAAAACTCTTTCTGCCATAGGAGTCCGTTTTTCCACCCCTTCTAGACCTTACCCCAAAGGACAGAAGGGTGGCAAAATGTGGTTCCGCAAATCCCAAGGAGTCACGCCAGATTCACGTGGTCAGTTTACCCCTAGAGGCAGAGGGGGTAACAACAACAGACGCCGCCTAGAGGCAGAGGGGGTCCACAAAACCAGGGAAACAGAGTCTCTCTCTGACAAGCCCTTTCAGCATCCCTGAGATGTTGCCCGGCTGTCCCTCCTTGGAGGCAGTCGGGGGAAGACTAGCGCTGTACCCAGAAGCCTGGCATTCCCTCACTCAAGACAGATGGGTACAGTCGATCATATCCGAGGGTTACAAAATTCCTTTCGAGGAAAGTCCTTTCTATCCCTCAAATTCCCTTCCAGATGTACCACCGGTCTAAGGGAAATTGCAGAGTTAGAAGTCTTAAAACTACTGCAAAAAGAGCCATTCAGCCAGTTACAACAGACCATTCAGAGCCCGAATCTACTCGAGGTTCTTTTGGTCCCCAAAAGACGGGAGACTGGAGACCAATATTGATCTCAGCAGACTCAACAAGTCTGTGAGGAAGACAAGATTCCGAATGGTCACTCTTCAGTCAATTCTGCCCTTCTTGCAGAAGGACAACTGGATGTGCTCAATAGATCTTCAGGATGCGTACTATCACATAAAAATTCACAAACGCTCCAGGAGATTTCTCCGCTTTCGGCTGGGGTCCAGTCATTTCCAGTTCAGAGCCCTGCCCTTTGGTCTCACTACAGCCCCCAGAGTGTTCACCAAATGCATGGCAGTGGTCACGGCTCACCTGAGACGTCAAGGATTCCAGGTGTTTCCGATCTCGACGACTGGCTCCTTTCAGCCACCACCAGGCATCAGCTTGTTCAAGCCAGGGATTACACAATAAATCTTTGTTCTCATTTGGGCATCTCGATCAACTTCAAAAAGTCATCCTTATCGCCCTGCCAGTCTATTACTTTCATAGGCGCAAACTTAAACACTGTTCGGATGTCAGCTACCCTTACAGACCAAAGAGTTTCAGACATTCAAAGTCATGTCAGGATCATTCTAGCCAACAAGAAAGTACAGGCCAGAATGGTTCTAAAGGTATTAGGCCTCATGGCTGCGGCCATTACTCTTCTTCCCCTGGCTCGCTTCTACATGCGCCGCCTTCAGTGGATGTTGTTCACTCAGTGGTCTTACCGACAACTTCCAATGCGTCACCAAATTCTGGTGACACAGATTTGCAAAAATCATCTTGCTTGGTGGATCACTTCTCCCCAGATTCACCAAGGCAGACACTTTGTACCCCCATCCCCGGTAGCCATTGTCACCACGGATGCCTCCCTGATCGGGTGGGGGGGTCATTATCAGGGCAGGATGGTTCATGGGACGTGGTAACCGTTCGAGTACCACCTGCACATCAATGTCCTAGAGATGAGAGCAGTGCTTTTAACGTTGCAAGCCCTCAACGACTTTCTTCCTGTAGGGACAATTGCAGTCCACACAGACAACATGTCTGTAGTTTGGTATATCAACAAACAGGGCGGAACCAAGTCCTACCCCTTGTGTCGAGAAGCGCTCAGACTTTGGCAATGGGCGATCTCCTCTCATCGGTTTCTGGTAGCAACGCACATCCCTGGGAAAACCAACATTTTAGCGGACAGATTGAGCAGAGCTATTCTCATGCCTCACGAGTGGTCTTTCAAGCAATCTATAGTGGAAGAGATTTTTCTGGAATGGGGTCGCCCATGTTGCGATCTTTTTGCTACTCCCCAAAACAGCTAATGCCCAGACTTCTTCTCTCTCTTCCCTCTGCCAGGCCATCCCCCCAGAGACGCTCTGACCCAGGATTGGCCCCAGGGACTTCTTTATGCCTTTCCTCCTTTTCCCCTGATCCCTCAAGTTATCCAGAAAGCAACCATTTTGAGAGCCAAAATGATTCTCATTGCTCCTTATTGGCCTCGACAAATTTGGTTTCCGTTCCTCCATCGTCACCTTTTGGTGCAGCCGTGGCATCTGGACCCAGTGCCAGATCTTCTGACTCACCAATCCAGTCAGCTGCACCGGTCTATCCCTTCTCTCAACCTCACAGCATGGTTGCTCCACTTCCTTCCTTAGCCAGGCTTACTTTGATCTCTAACCCCGTTAGAGACATTCTAGTAGCTTCTTTAAAATCCTCTACCAGGAGGATTTATACAAGCAAATGGAAACGTTTCTCTTATTGGGCTAAAGCCAAGAATATTGATCCCTTCACTGCCCCAGTTCAGGCAGTTTTGGATTTCTTAGCGGAGATTTTTCATGCAGGCTCCTCTTCCACAGTTAGAGTTCAATTGGCTGCTATCTCGAACTTTCATGTCGGGTTCGCAGATCACAATATTATGTCCCACAGGCTTTGTAGAGCCTTCTTGAAAGGAATTTTCCTCCTGAAGCCTCCAGTCAGGAATCCTCCTCCTCAATGGGATCTAAATTTAGTGCTGACATCCTTGATTCTTCCCCCCTTCGAGCCAGCTGTTTCTTGCTCCCTGAAATTTCTTTCTTGGAAAACCTTATTCCTAGTAGCTATTACATCGGCCAGGAGGGTGTCTGAACTTCATGCTCTATCGGTTCGACCCCCCTATTTGGTCTTTCACAAAGACAGAGTATCATTGAGAACTAATCCGACCTTTTGCCTAAGGTCGCCTCAAAGACTAATTTGAATCAATCCATTGATCTCCCTGTATTTTTTCCAAACTATTCAAACAGATCGGAAGAAAAACTACATTATCTTGATGTCCACCGCCAACTCAGATATTATTTGGACAGAACTAAACAATTTAGGAAATCCGATCAACTCTGTTTCCTATGCTGATAACAAGAAAGGCCTTCCTGTCTCAAAAGTGACCTTATCTAGATGGCTTTCTTCTGTCATCTCTGAAATTTATTGGCTCAGGGGAAAACAGCTGTGCTCAAAACCTAAAGCACATTCAACTAGAAGCTTAGCTACTTCTACAGCCTTTCAAGCTAGACTTCCTTTAGACACTATTTGTGCAGCGGCCACTTGGGCCACTCCTCATACTTTTGTTTCCCATTACAAATTGGACTTGGCCTCCAGGGACAGAGCCAGTTTTGGCTCTACAGTCCTCAAGAGTCTGTTCCATTGAGCCACCCAGGATAGAGGTGCTAGGACGCGTCCCATCAAGCAAGAATGAAGGCGAGATTGACAACTTAACATTGAGAAGTTATGTACCTACCATAACGCTCCATGTTAGTTGTCTTCTCGCCTTCTTCTTGCACCTCCCTCCTTCCCCCAGGCCTGGACAGACCTTTTTCTACAAGGAATTATTATGCTGAAGACCATTCAGAGCTGGTCCTTCTTCCATCCTGTAGGCTTTTCTTTCTTCCTTTGGGAAGTGTTTATGCTTGGTGCTATTGCCCCTTTGTCATCAAATGAGATCTGGGTACTTACCGCCTTGCATCATGGGATATGGGGCTGCCTCGAGCTGGTAAAAGTGACTCTCGAGCTTAGCAAGTGCCAAGTCGGAGCCGAGGATCGGCTCCGAACCCATCAAGCAAGAAAGAAGGCGAGAGAAGACAACTAACATGGAACGTTATGGTAGGTACATAACTTCTCATTCGCTGGTACTCAGTGAGGTGCTTTCGCAGCCCCCGATACCTGCTAGTTCAGATTCGCAGACCTCTACTGAGACGCCGCGAGATGCTTCAACTGTGGAACCTGCGGGTGTCTCTACCTTGGATGGGTCTGGAGCCGCTGTGCAGGCACCGGCTTCTGAGTGTGTATTCAGGCCTACTGACTTGCATATTAAACCAACGCCATCTTCTTCTTCAAGGCCTAAAACTCAAACCATGCCTAGAAAACTGGCGCCCAGACCGCATGGTCAGGCCTCTATGCCTAAAAAACAAATAAGAATGGCTGAAGACCTTATTATTTTAATCAAGGGAAGCCAATCTTCCCCCTCTGAGACCTAGGACTGAGTTTGCTTATGATACTTCTAACCAGGATTCTGAAATTTCTGTTTCCTACCTATGAGGATTCTGATGCTGAGGACTCTATTCTCTCTGCTCCCCCCCAAAGGACTTCTCTTTTTGTGAAACCTTGCATACTCTCAGGGAGCATTTTCGTTGGGAAAGTTGGGATTTCTCTGATTCTAAACAGTGGCTTGGGGATTTCTTACTCCTGCCCCAGCACAGGCATTCAGCTATAACTCCTGTACTGGACATTGTTGATGCCTTTTTGGAATCTAGCATGGCCCCTGACTCTCTCTACCTCCTGCTTACAGAAAACCCGATAGATATTGCAGGGTTCCTGACTCCTAAATCAAGTTCCCCTGCACGCGGGAAGTTGCATGGCAAAAAGGAGCCCAATACAAAAAATGATAAGCCAGCAACAGGTGAGCCATGTATCAGTAGTTTATTTGAACTACTAAGACCACATTACAGACCCGGTTTCGCCAACAGATTCTGGCCTTCTTCAGTGTATTACAAACAGCATGATAGTAGTCAGATCTTTATATGGCAAATGAAAACATGTCATTAGTTGAAAAATACATATCATTGGTTGAAAAATACATATTAATCAATGAACTCATGAATATTTGTTTATCTAAGGCAACCATATAAATTTAAAAGTTATATATGAAAATACAATCATAAATATTCATTTAGTCCTGGATTAAATAAAGCCCCAAGTTTAGTAATCCATTTTTTCTCCCTGGCATCTAGTTTCTTATGCCAGATTTCAGGTACCATCACCACAAGTTTATCTATAATAATGAAATGGAATTGAGCTGTGGGATGTATAAGTGTATGTTTATATAATGCATTGGTAGTTCTTTTACATTTAATATCCCTAAGGTGTTCAGACATACGCAATCTAAAAGGTCTAGAGCTCAATTCCATTTCATTATTATAGATAAACTTATTGGTAATCGTACCTATAAATCTGGCTGGCATAAGAAACTAGATGCCAGGGAGAAAAAATGGATTACTAAACTTGGGGCTTTATTTAATCCAGGACTAAATGAATATTTATGATTGTATTTTCATATATAACTTTTAAATTTATATGGTTGCCTTAGATAAACATAAATATTCATGAGTTCATTGATTAATATGTATTTTTCAACCAATGATATGTATTTTTCAACTAATGACATGTTTTCATTTGCCATATAAAGATCTGACTACTATCATGCTGTTTGTAATACACTGAAGAAGGCCAGAATCTCTGTTGGCCGAAACCGGTCTGTTTTGCATGTAATGTGGTCTTAGTAGTTCAAATAAACTACTGATACACGACTCACCTGTTGCAGGGTTCCTGACTCTCAAGTTCCTTTTCAAAAATCCTACTGCGGATCCTTAAACTGTTTCACAGGGACCCAAGGGCATTAAGGCTACTACTGCCACAAATCCTACCCCCTCTGATAGAGACTCCAGGGCGCTGGATAGATGGGGTAAGAAGGTGTATACACTTTTGCAACTTTGGCCATTAGGGCCTTGAATTGCCAGTTTCATACGTTAAAGTATCAGCAGCATATTATTGGATTGCTTAAACAGAAAATGATGTTGATTCCTGATTTTGCTGAAAATAAGGATTTACAGGATTTAATGTATTCTGCTGATCAAGTTGGTAAACATACATTGCAATGTGGTTTTGGTTTACTAGAGGCATCTTGCAGGGCTGCAGTAACTGGGCCTGAATTTAGAAGGCATGCACGGCTTAAGGAGCAATCCTTGCCCAAATCATGTTAAAGCGAAATTACTGGATGCTCTCTGAAATTAGGACCATATGTTTGGCAACAAGGCAGAAGAAGTTCGTAAAAAGATGGAGGAAAAAGCTAAATCTACACAAACTGTTACAGATTTTTTACAAGTACAACCTCCAAGATTTAGTAGTCATTGGCCTTTTAAGAATTGGTCCTTTCCTGCCTCTTCCAGACCTTCTCAGACCAAACCCAGATCCAGCAGAGCACCCAGGCTTCAGTCCCAGGGGACGCACAGGACTAAGCAGTGGAGGGCCTCCACTTAAAAATCTGGGAGTTATAAAACTCCCTCCCATGGTATACTGTCTCAGTGACTTCTTTTTAAAACTTCCAAGCACTTCTCAACTCACTGCCCCCTTGGGGGGGGAAAGATTGCACTTCATGCAAAGAACTGGGGACTCATTACCCAGGACAGTTGGGTTTTAAATATAGTGTCCCAAGGGTACAGATTTCACTTCCACGTTACCAACTCAAAGCGGTTGGCCGGATCTACCTCCAAATCAGTGGGCAGTGGCCCAAAAGCAAGTACTCTATCTCTTAAACATAGGGGCTATTCAATTGGTACCAGAAGAGGTAAAGGGACAAGGTTCCTACTCAAGATTTTTCCTGGTACCCAGAAAAGACAATTCATGGCGTCCTATCCTGGACCTGTCTACTCTAAACACCTTTTTGGTGATTCCAAAATTCAAGATGCTGACTCTTCACCAGTTGCTTCCTATGCTAAGCAAAGATGCCTGTTGGCAACACTAGTTTTAAAGGAAGCATACCTGCACATTCCATTCAGGGAATCTTACAGAAGATACCTACGCTTCAAAGCAGGCTACACGCACTATCAGTTCTCTGCACTGCTCTTTGGCTTATCTACTGCGGCCAGGGTATTCACAAGGTGCCTAGCTCCAGTCATTGCATTTTGCAGGCAAAGAAATATGCAGATATACCCATACCTGGACGATTGTCTAATTCAGGCAGAAAACCAGGACATACTTTTGAATCATCTGGCTTTTATACAAAGGGTGCTAACTTGTCTGGGGTACACCATAAACAAAAAGAAATCACACCTGGTACCCTGTCAGCAAATTATATTCCTGGGAGCAAGCTTGAATACAACTTCCCAGATGGCTTTCCTCACGCCAGAGAAACAAATTCACTTGACAACCTACTTCAAATAAGTGGCCACAAAAACCTTGCTATCTGCAAGGCAAATACTACAAGCCTTGGGGTTCATGGCCTCCTGCATTCTTCTAATTCCATATGCAAGACTGCATATGAGGAAACTACAATGGTATCTAAAAAGCCTATGGTGTCAACATTCTCAGGATCTAGGAGCAATGATTCTTATCATTCCTTGTTTACGCCTAGAGTTCCTTTGGTGGGCAGAGTTCTGCCAAGAAAACAAGGGATTACCATTCACACTACCCCCTGCCGCCCAAACCCTAACAGACGCATCAGACTATGCATGGGGGGTGCACCTGGAAGGGAAGTGCATTCAGGTCAAATGGTACCCAATTCAAATGCAGCTTCACATCAGTCATAAAGAAATGTTAGCTGTGCAGAATGATCTGACAGCCTTCAAGGACCACATTCTTCCAGGACAATTAATGGTAAAGACTTGACAACACCACTGTTATGTGGTACATAAACAAGCAAGGGAGTACACATTCTTACTCTCTCTGCAGACTAGCCATGGCATTGTGGAACACAGCCTTGAGCTACCAAGTACATCTACAAGCTCAATTCCTGCCAGGAAATCTAAATACACTGGCAGACGGACTAAGCAGAAACCTCATGGACCCACACGAGTGGAAACTGAAACCAAGGGTTTTCAACATTTTGAAAAAGCAAATGGGGGAGCCCAGATATAGACCAGTTTGTCTCCCCCCAGAACTATCAATTGGAAAAATTTTGCACAAGGACTCCCAACAGACAAGCTTGGAAAGTGGATGCTCTGTCCTTCAGCTGGAAAAACCTATCATTTTATGCCTTTCCTCCTCTGCCTCTGATCTCCAAACAAGACAAACCAAGGACGATATTGATTGCACCAGACTGGCCACGCCAACACTGGTACCCCCTCCTGTGCAGTGTGTCACTGTTGGCCCCATGGCACCTGACTCAGACTCCTACCCTGCTGTCTCAGCAGGAGAACCAGATTCTGCAGCCTCGGCTTCAAACACTGAACCTAGCAGCCTGGCTAATTACCTAAGCTCTCCTTTACCATCCCCTCAGTAAACCAGTGATGGATGTCATTTTACAGGCAAGGAGGCCTAGAACTGGAAAATCTTATGCTAAAAAATGGAAAAGATTCTATGCTTGGAATCTATCTCAATGGATGAGCACAGCAGTGCCCAATTTACCTCAGATTTTCCAATACTTAACTGAGATGCTTCACGAGTGCCTGTCTTTTTCTGCCATATAAATTCACGCCTCATCCATTTCAGCTCATTACAACACAGAACCTCCCCTCTTCTCTCATCCCACTGCTCAAGCAGTTCTTCAGAGGGGCCAAAAAAGTTTAAGACCACCCAGGAGAGTTCCAACTCCAGCCTGGGTCCTTAACTTTGTTTTGGAGAAATTCACCCTTCCTCCCTTCGAGCCAGCTGCTACTGCAGATTTAAAATTCCTTTCTTGGAAAACGGCTTTCCTTTTAGCCATCACTTCAGCAAGAAGGGTATCTGAATTAGAGGCCCTTGTGGCAGTGGGAGCCTTTCATCGTCTTAATCCCTCTTTCATGCAAAGGTGGTATCCAGTGTGGCCTTTAATCAGTCCATTCATTTGCCAACCTTCTTTCCTAATCCACAGAACAAAGGGGAACGGATACTGCACTCCTTAGATGTGCACAGACAACTTAGATTGTACTTGGACAGGACTAAACCTCAAAGGAAATCTGTACTTGGACAGGAATAAACCTCAAAGGAAATCTGAACAACTGCTGGTGGCATTTGCTGTAGGGACAGAGGGGAATGCTATTTCAAAGCAAACCATCTCCAAATGGATAAGCCATTGCATTCATTTCTGCTATAAGCACCATAGAAAACCTATCCCACAGGGGAGCAAATCCCACTCAACCAGGGCTGCATCTACCTTTGCAGCCTTTCTCAGAGGTGTATATACCAGGGACATCCTAGAAGCTGCTACTTGGAGTTCTGTACATACCTTCACCAAGCATTACCATTTGCCAATTTTCTGTAAATCTAGAGCTGGCTTTGCCACTGCAATTTTGCAATTCTGTCTGAATTCCTCCTCCCATCCTTAGCTTTGGGAATCCACCCAAATGTAATGACTGCAACAGTGAAACACGAACACACAGTACAGTTGCTCACACTTACCATAAATGTAGATGTTCGAGTGTATTCACTGTTGCAGTCCTGGTTACCCTCCCTCCAGCCCCCTGACTTCTTTGAGCTATACCTCTTCTCTCCTTTTCAGTGCTTAAAAGCTTTTTGGTGTATTTGCTTTTTTGTTGGAGGCATAACCTTGTATATTTATAGATTTAATTGCTTCCCATTAGGGGGGCACCTGACATTTGGGGCAAGGAAAACTGAGGTAATGTCGGCTGCATGTTTTATACCCCTGACGACATGGAAGAAGAGACCACAACCGATGTAGGACCCAAGACTTTGTTAATCAGGCCGACTGAGCGCTACTGCAAGCAGATAACCCAAATGTGATGACCGCAACAGTGAATACACTCAAACATCTACATTTATAGTAAGTATACACAACTGTACTTCCACTGCACTGCCCTTTGGCTTATCTACTGCACAGGGTATTCACAAAGTGCCTAGCTCCAGTCATTGCATTCTGCAGGCAAAGAAATATTTAAATATATCCATACCTAGATGATTGTCTAATTCAGGCAGAAAGCCAGGACATACTTTTGAATCATCTGGCCTTTCAAAGGGTACTGACTTGTCTGGGGTACACCATAAACGAAAAGAAATCACGCCTGATACCCAGTCAACAAATTATATTCCTGGGAGCAAGCTTGAATACAACTTCCCAGATGGCTTTCTTCATGCCAGAGAAACGGACTCATTTGACAACCTACTTCAAACAAGCGGCCACAAAAACCCAGTTATCTGCAAGGCAAATACTGCAAGCCTTGGGGTTCATGGCTTCCTGCATTCTTCTAATTCCATATGCAAGGCTGTTTATGAAGAAACTGCAATGGTATCTCAAAAGCCTATGGTGTCAACATTCACAAGATCTCGAAGCTATGATTCCTGTCATACCTTGCCTACGCCTAGAGTTCCTTTGGGTGGGCAGAGGCCTGCCACCAAAACAAGGGAGTACCATTCACACTACCCACTGCTGCCCAAACTTTAACAGACGCATCAAACTATGCATGGGGGACTCACCTGGCAGGGAAGCATATTCAGGGCAAATGGAACCAAAGTCAAATGCACCTATACATCACAAGGAAATGTTAGCTGTACAGAATGCTCTGACAGGCTTCAATGACCACGTTCTTCCAGGACAACTAATGGTAAAGACTGACAACACCACGGTCATGTGGTACATAAACAAGCAGGGTGGTACACACTCTTACCCCCTCTGCAGACTAGCCATGGCATTGTGGAACACAGCCTTGAGCTACCAAGTGAATCTACAAGCTCAGTTCCTTCCAGGAAAACTAAATACACTGGCAGATGGACTAAGAAACCTCATGGACCCACACGAGTGGAAACTGGAGCCAAGGATTTTCAACCTGTTGACAAGCAAATGGGGGAGCCCAGATATAGACTTGTTTGCCTCCCCCCAGAACCATCAATTGGACAAATTTTGCAAAAGGATTCCCCCACAAACTAGCTTGGAAAGTGGATGCTCTATCCTTCAGCTGGACAAAACCTATCAGTTTATGCCTTTCCTCCTCTACCTCTGCTCTCCAAGGTACTTCTAAAGATCAAACAGGACAAGCCAAGGACTATTTTTATTGCACCAGAGTGGCCATGCCAGCAATGGTACCCCTCCTGCGCAGTGTCACGCTTGGCCCCATGGCACCTGCCTCAGACTGCTTCCCTGTTGTCTCAGCAGGAGAACCAGATTCTGCACCCTCATCTGCAAACCCTGAACCCATCAGCCTGGCTAATTACCTAATCTCTCCTTTATCACCCCTCAGTAAGTCAGTGATGGATATCATTTTAGAGGCTAGGAGGCCTAGTACTAGAAAATCTTATGCTGCAAAATGGAAAAGACTTTGTATCTGGAACCAATCTCAAGGGGCGAGTGCAGCAGTGCCCAATTTACCTCAGATTCTACAATTTTTGACTGAGATGCTTCATAAGGGCTTGTCCTTTTCCTCCATCAAAATTCATGCCTCAGCCATTTCAGATCATTATAACACAGAGCCTCCCCTCTTCTCTCACCCACTGCTCAAGCAGTTCCTCAGAGGGGCCAAAAGTTTAAGGCCACCGAGGAGAGCAACTCCAGCCTGGGACCTTAACTTTGTATTGGAGAAACTCTCTCTTCCTCCTTTCCAGCCAGCTGCAAGTGCAGATTTAAAATTCCTTTCTTGGAAAACAGCCTTCCTTTTAGCAATCACTTTAGCAAAAAGGGTATCTGAATTACAGGCCCTTGTGGCAGTGAAGCCTTTCATCATCTTTCATGCGGACAGGGTGTCCCTCAGAACCAGTCCCTCCTTCATGCCCAAGGTGTGGTATCCAGTGTGGCTCTTAATCAGTCCATTCATTTGCCTACCTTCTTTCTTAACCCACAGAACAAAGGGGAATGGATGCTGCACTCCTTAGATGTGCACAGACAACTTAGATTCTACTTCGACAGGACTAAACCTCAAAGGAAATCTGAACTGCTAGTGGCATTTGCTGCAGGGCCAGAGGGGAAAGCTATTTCAAAGCCAACCATTTCAAAATGGATAGGCCACTGCATTCATTTCTGCTACAAGCACCATGGAAAACCTTTCCCACAGGTCATCAGACTCCATTCAACCAGGGCTGCATCTACCTCTACAGCCTTTCTCAGGGGCGTCCCTACAAGGGACATCCTAGAAGCTGCTACCTGGAGTTCTGTACTTACTTTCACCAAGCATTATCATTTGCCAATTTTCTCTAAATCCAAAGCTGATTTTGCCACTGCAGTCTTGCAGGGCTTATAGCTGGTCCTAATTCTATTTAAATTCCTCCTCCCATCCTTAGCTTTGGGAGTCTACCCAAATGTAATGACTGCAGCAGTGAAACACGAAGAACATAGTACAGTTGGGTACACTTACCACAAATGTAGATGTTCGAGTGTATTCACTGTTGCAGTCCTTGTTACCCTACCTCCAGCCCCCTTTCTTCTTTTAGCTATACCTCTACTCTCACTTACTATGCTCTAAAAGCTGTTTGGTGTATTTGCTTTTTTGTTGGAGGTATACCCTTGTATTATAGATTTAATTGCTTCCCATTAGGGGGGGCACCTGACATCTGGGGCAAGAAAAACTGATGTAATGGCATCGGCTGCCTGTTTTATACCCCTGATGACCTGATGTCATGGAAGAAGGGACAGCAACCAACGCAGGACCCAAGACTTTGTTAATCAGTCCGACTGAGGGCTACTGCAAGCAGATAACCCAAATGTAATGACTGCAACAGTGAATACACTCTAACATCTACATTTATGTTAAGTGTACACAACTGTACTTTCTCAAGTTGCCCCATGTGATGAATAAGGAAATTGAATATGGGAGAATTTCTGATCAAATGTTTTCATCCTGTTCAGATGTGGGCTTTCTGAGCTGATCACATCCAATCTCTGCACCAAATCTGAAGTTCTTGGGATCCGGGGCTCTGACTCCTCCCCTACCCACAATTCCCTGAACTCCACCTCAGTACCCCAGATCTCATTTACCTGAAGTGTTTAATCTTGACATCAAGGGCTCTTGTTTGTGTATCCTTTTCAGTGAAACTCAAAGTTGTTAGCTTCTATTTTTTGTACTCCTCTCCTACTGAGAGGGTCCGAATGGAAAGATAAAATTGGCAAGCAAAGGAGAGTAGTATTGCTGGAACTGAAGTCATCCTCAAGTCTTGGTGAGTTCCATCATGGAGTGGACCCTATTTTTTACAAAGTCTCACCAAGATGACAGATGTATAGACTGTATTTTAAGTAGCATATTTCATGGGCAGAAGTAAGTTAAATAAAAAAGTTGGGTGCACAAGTCCCAGGGTACAAGTTCCTAATCCTGGTAGATGCATTAGTACCAGGACTGGAAGAAATGGCAGTGTAGAATCCTAAAGACGAGGGAACATTCCTACAATGGGGTGAGGCCAGGTTCAGGGGAGGATGGGTACCCCTGTTGTAGAAGGACTTAGTAGTCCACAACAATCTCAAAAACTGACGGGTCAAAAAAAAAGAGACAAAGATAAGAGTGGGCTATTGAGGATAAGGAAATGTGTATTACTATTATGCAAGAAGCCCAGAATTCCCAGAGAGGAGGGAAAAAAAAAAAAAAGATAATTAGTGGAAAGAAAAATACTTGCACAAGAAAAACTGTCACAAGCTTTGAATGCAAATTTGTGTTAATACAGTAGATGTATAAAAAACATTATATAGACCAAGAAACCTTGGGCCTTTCGGAAAAGGAAGCACCTGAGGAAGTGCAAAATATATAAAGAACAAAATCTAGAGATTTTAGAAAGGTATAAAAAAGAAATATCCATATGGGGAAGAGAGAGATCTGATATGGTGCAGTGTTTACGCAAAGGAGAAAGCCAGATTAATCAATACAGAAAGCAGCCACAAAAGTGTTCAAAGAGAAATGCAGGCAAAGACATCCAGAAGTGGAAAATTTCACAGTACAAAAAAATCACAAAGAGGAAACCTAAAACAGAAGATTATTAGAAGTTAAAAAAAAAAAAAAAAAAAAAAGCTGAAGTTATGGAATACCTGCAAAGTGAAGGATTTAGTGTAGAAAGTGTAACGCACATTATATCATAGCTTAATGGAATAATGAATCCCCCAAGTAAGGAGAGACGGGAGGAGCAGGAGACGTGAAGAAATATGGACATGGGAAAGAGATTTAATGTGGCGCCGTATCTGTTCAAAGGAGAAAGCAAAACTAATCGATAGAAAAAGAGCAACATCAAAGTTATTTAAACAGAAATGCAGGCAAAGGTGTCCAGATATGGAAAATATTTACAATACAAAAAAATGAGAGGAAAAGCAGAAAAGAGGATTAGTAATGGAGAAATTAAAGAAATAGAAACTGAGATTATGGACTACCTGTGAAGTGTTTAGTGTAGAAAATCTAACTCTGATAACATCACAGCAGGATAGAGCAATGGATCCCCAAATTAAGGAGAAACCTGTGAAGCAGGAAACATCTGATAGTTTGCCACGTGAAGATACTTTGGAGCCTTCCATAAGAAACCAGTACAAAGAATCAGCTGGAGGTGTACAAGGGAAAGAACAGGAAACTGTAGCAACTCTGATGCAGTCAATATTGGAGAGTGATAGGCCAATGAATTCCCATGTAAAATAGCAACAGATGATACAGGGCGAAACTGAAGAGAATGTGGCACAGGAATATGCTCAAACTTTTTGTAGAATGCCACAGGAAATGGAGAACAAAGAATGTGCCCTCAATTTAGAAGAAAATGATCTAAGAGAAGAGTTGCTTGATTTAATAGAGATGGACAGATGCAGACATATATCAAGATCAGTGAAAGAAAGACTACAGAAACTCAACAAAACAGTAGAAGTTTGATAAAACAAATGAACACCGTAACTAAGACTGTTCGTAGAAGTTCATGCTATGTAACAAGTAAATAGGATACATTATTGTGCAACTAAATTAATAGTCTTGCCACAAAAACACAAGGCCGTATGGGAAAGGAAGGGGAGAAATCAAATGCCAGCACAGAAGTATCGAACAGAGAAAACTGTAAGCAAATTAAGACAAGAAGTGCGACTGTTACAAGAGTACAGAAGAGGGAACAGATCAACAAAAATACTCAGCCCTGATTAAAGCATTGCACGTATCTGAACAGATCAGGATCTGTTGTGCACTATTTCAAATAATAAACTAAAAATATCATTACAGGCAGACGCAGAAGATATGCAGATAAATGTAAAGGAAAAGTACAAAATAAGCAATTTATTGATGATCCAAAAATTTATAGATAATTGGGAAACAAGGCAAAAGGAATTGAAACACCATCCAAAAAGAAGAAATGGATACATTTTGGAGAAATATCTATGAAAATCCTGTGGAACACAACAAAAACGCTGAATGGATAGAAGTAAAAGGAAAGAAGTTCAGGTGTGCAGGATATAAAATAGGATGAAGTGTAACAGCCAGAGAAATTGAAACAAAGTTAAGAAAAGCCCCTAAGTGGAAAACCCTATGCCCAGATGCATTACCTAATTTCTGGCTAAAAGTATTAACGTGTTTACATGACAATTTAGCTATGATTAAGTACGATTTATGTGTACCCCGAACAGACGCTAACCTGATTTAACAGGAAAAACAGTACGCCTGCTTTTAAGAATGAACCTGTAAGCGATCCTAAAGACTGTAGACCAATAACTTGCCTTCTGACGATGTAGAAACTGGAACTGCTGCTGACATAGTTTGTAGTCCTAACAAAACTCAATCATGGCAATAGAGCAAAAGGGTAACAAAAAGTCATAAGGAGCAAATGATCATGTGTTAGTCATGATGGTAGCTGTAAAAAGTTTAGAGTTGTAAGTATGGCATGGATAGACTACAAAAAAATCATTTGACAGTATCCCACTTTCATAGATAAGAGTGCTTGAAAATGTACAAGATGCACCCTACAGTGATAGATTACTTTACAGCAATCATGAAACAGTGGCAAACCACTTTGCAGTTAAGCCATGATAAAAGACAAAGTATTCCATGAATAAAATGTCAAAGGGGGGGTATTCCAGGGTGACTTTCACTGCTGCTCTTTTATCTTGCCCTTAATCCATTACACTGTCTACGTAACAGACTAAGTAATGGCTACAGTTTGGCTCCCAGAAAACCAGGTGTAAGGACTTATCTTTATTGTGGAGGATTTAAAACTGTATAGTTAATCAGGTGAGGTACTGAAAGCACAGCTGTTAAATGGTCAAAACTTTTTCAGATGATGCATTTTATTTTTCTGTGTATTTAATTGTTTCATTGAATATTGTGGACTGTCTCTCTCTGTAGTTATATATTTTTCTATTTAATTGTTTCATAGTTCTGCAGTAAGTGGGGGCTGTTTCACTTCATGGATATTCAGTGTTAAACTCTTAGCCTAGAGGGTTTCTCTGTATTTAAGTGTTAGTCACATGTATTTTAATTTATTACTGCTCAATATCTGAGTTGTTTGACTTCTGCTACATACCTTCAATCAACTGCATTACTAGCTGAGTTAAGTACAAACTTGCAATGTTAGATTGTACTGCATTTTATTTTTCTATTTAATTGTTTCATTAAATATTGTGGTCTGTCTCTAGTTATTTATTTTTCTATTTAATTGTTTCATAGAGTACTGTGGTCTCTCTCTCTCTGCAGTTAGTTTCCCACCCACCCTGCCTGTTTTTCTGGTATTAATCTTGGTGGCTTAAGAATTGCCCCCCCCCCCCCTGTAAATTTGTGTTTGAACACTCCTGGGTCTGTCTCATTTGCTCACTCAACCAAGTAGAGTGAGATCATATTTTGACTTCAGACACTCCTACAAGTCCCATCTGTTCAGCTCTATCCCAGCTCTATTCCAGTCTAGTGTCACTAGCTCATTCTACCAAATACAGAGAGAACATTTGTGAAGGGCAAGCCACATAGGTCCTTAATTTTGAATCATCTTCTGTTTCTCCTTTCTCCCTTTCCACTTTCCAAAAAAAAAATTCTAAGCTTGTTTCCTGCCTTTCTTGTAACTAGTCTAGTCCAGATACAGATTTGCTGTAACCAGGACTGTTTGTAATCATCTGAGCCCCCAAAGTCTTTGTGTTGGAGGGAAGCCTTCAAGCTTATCAGTGGGAGTGGTAAGCACTAGATAGCCCATCTATCACAAGAGTGTTTTCTGACCCAGAAATTGTAGTTTATTGGCCGTTTGGGCAGTTTTTCCATCTCTTTCAACTTTCTGGTTTAAAAGCCTGCGTTTACACTTGTTAACCACCTTTCCTGTAACTAGTCTAGTCCAGATACAGATTTGCTGTATCCAGGACTGTTTGTAAGCTTCTGAGTGCCCCCCCCCCCCAAGCCTTTCTGTGTTGGAAGGAAGCATTCTAGCTTATCAGTGGGAGTGGTAAGCAATAAGTAGCCTATCTACCACAAGATCCAGGTACAGATTCTTAGTTTTAGCACCCGAATTTGTTTATTCGTGCTCAGCACTTGTTCAGAACTTGTTAGCACTAAATAAGCTACAAGTTACTACAGCACTCAACCTTCCTCTTTGCCTAGAGGAAAACAGTTTTTTGTACATACTTTCCTCACTTGCTTTGAGAAAAACAGCTCTTGTACTCACTTTCCTCACTTGTCTAGAGGAAAGTAGTTTTTTATTCAGGCATTTCCAATGGTCAGCTCCCAGTGTTCTTTCCTGTCTAATTAATCTTGGCATCTTGGGAACTGGACAGTCAAGAGGAGAAGGTAAACACTTGCACCACACTCCTCACATAGTCCCACTAAACCTACACCACCAAAATCCACACATAGAAACACAAAAACATTCACAGAGGCTCTCAGTAATAACCTTCTCAAGCAACAGTGACCTCCAAAGCAGAAACGCAAGCAACCTCCACCCCCAACACAACCCAAATGACACATAGCCCACAGACTCGGTGTGCTAATAAACCACAGCCCATAAGGCAAAACAACTTACCCAACACACACTAGTCATAGATGACTCTATAGTCAGGCACACTGATGTCCCACTCAGGCTAAACAAGGAGAAGGCTACTGTCAGCTGCCCGTCTGGTGCTAGGATCTGCCACATAACCCACACACTCGGGTCACTCCACAATAAGTACAAATATGACTGTCATTGTCCATGTTGGTGTGAACGACCTGAGACGTACCTCCCTGGACTACATGAAAAGAGACATGGAAGAGCTCTCTGATCCTGTAGCCCAGGTAGGTATGACCCTAGCCCTGAATAGTATCCTGCCATTGCTCAGAATGATACCGCAGTACAAGGACAGAATGATTGATTTCAACAATTGGCTTAGCTTCTGGTGTCATTCTAAGGGGATCCAGTATCTGTCTGCCTGGGATGACATGGTCGACAGACCATGATGCTTTGCCAGAGATGGCCTGCATCTGTTGCCCCTGGGATTCCGGATACTGGCTAAGGCTCTCACCGCCCCTATAGTGCATTTTTTAGGCAAGGTTCAAATGACAAATTCACCACCGTAACAGGAACAGACAAGCAAAAACTGAGGATAATGCTACTCAATGCTAGAAGTCTAAATCTCAAAATGCATGCACTCGAGGCACTCCTTAAAATGGAGAACATCGATATCTGTGCAGTGACTGAGACCTGGTTCAAGACTCCAGAGAGCACCCCTGCATTACCAGGGTATAACTCATACCGCACTTTTCAGCCATCTAACCTGGATCGGATCACCAAAGGCGGAGGTGTGTCCATATTCATTAAGGATATCCACACCTCCAGGCTAGTTGCGCAGCATAATGCATCTGAGGTTATCCAAGTGCAACTAACTCTGGGCAAAACTGCAGTCCAAATTGTAGCTTGCTACAGACCCCCCACCATGCCCCAGGATTCCCACTCCTGTTTACTTGATATACTGGAAAATATTAGGGTTCAACCAAACACCCTAATAATGGGCAATTTCAACTACCCCACCATTAACTGGGAAAACTACTAATGTACCAACTCCTTCGCTCAGCGCTTTCTGGAATTCATAAATTCCAATGGTGTGGATCGTTATCCACACCCCCACCAGGGGAACAATGTCCTAGACCTAGTCATTACCAACATGTGTGATCGGTGTTCCACACCTGAAGTCAACTCCTCGGTCAGATCCGACTATAAACTAATCACCCTAGATATCCAGATCCCACCCCCACCAGCCATTAGGGAAACCACTGTAAAATATGTCTCTAAAGCCAACTTAATACTTCAGACAGACGTGGCGAACTTCATGACATCCATGTAGCTGGACAATACAGTTATGACTGCTGAATCCTACACAAATGCACTCTATAAGCACGCAGACAAGTAAATGGGATTGTGTTATCCCAAACAGAACCAAGATGCTTTCCTCCCAAAAAAAAAGGAAGCCAATCTGGTGGTTCCCTGGCATAAACAAACTCTACAATAGAAGGAAGAAACTGTTGCAAAAGAGAGTAAAATCCCATGAGTGGAGGAGCTCCCTGGTCAGCCTCAGTAAGAAGCTGAGATTCCTTATAAGATCATCCAAAGCTAGCTGCGAAAACAAAATCACCACTGATTCTAAGGACAACCATAAAGCATTTTATAGCTATGTCAAGAATCTCAATGGCAACACCCAGATCTGCTCTGAGTTACAGCACAAAGGCAAGAAAATTGCAGAACCAACTGATATTGCCAACATCCTGGCAGATAGGTTCAGTGCTAACTTTACCCCCCCACCCCCACCCCCTAAAGGGCCCATATCTATACCAGAAGAATCCAGAGTCCATGTAATCACAACTACGCAGATAAACCAGTGACAAGTGGAGTACCACAGGGTTCAGTCCTGGAACCTCTCCTGTTTGGTATCTACTTCTCTGAAGTACAGGCTAACAGAAGGCCTCTGGCTAATGAAGTTTGCAGATGACTGCAAACTAGGAGCCATAGTAGAGTCCCCAAATGATATGGACATCCTACAGAAGGGCCTCACTAAGACAGATGCCTGGTGTCAGAATCATGGTTTGATGCTCAATGCCAAAAAGTGCATTGTCATCCCCTTTGGTAAAAACTCTGTATCCATGAACTACCACATAGGCGGCAGTCTACTTAACGCCAAATGTGTGATGAGAGACCTTGGGACCCTGGTGGACAGTAGTCTCTCCTTTGATAATCACATCGCCACAGTAGTCAGGAAATCCTTCTACGTGTCGCACCTCATCACAAAAGGGTTCTTATCCAGGGAAAAAGAGGTAATTGTTCCCCTCTGCTCGACACTCATTAGACCCATTATAGAGTAAAACGCCCCTTTTGGAATGTACCTCACAAGACATCTTCAGCAACTGAAAAGGCTGCAGAAGTACCTCACAAAGAAGATTACTGGCCTCAAAACAGATGCCCTGCACTGACTGTCTCAAAAAACTCCAGCTTTACCCCATATCATATTGCCTACTCCGAGGTAATCTCTGCCTAACATATAAAGCTATGTCAAACTCAGAGCTGTTGGACATGCTACACCTAAAGAAATCCCTCCGCGCGACACGCTCTGGGGGCCAAAACATTGTCACCACAATAAACAGAACATGCTGGAGGGATAGATTCCTTTCCCAGAGACTTCCCATACTCTGGAACAAGCTACCCATTTATGTCAAGCAGAGTTCCTCATTAGCACTCTTCAAGAAAAATCTTGAGTGGATGGGAAATAGAAAATACACCCCGAGGATCACTTCTGTGGCTCTGCTCGACAGGGGCACAGGAAAATAACTTTCTTGGGTGGTGTAAGCCAGGAAACCTTGTTGGCTAAACTTACTTAGGCCCTTGGGCCAATAGCCTAGTACCTACCTATGAACCTATATGTAAGCTGAACAGGCAAGTAGGAACTTGGTCCTATCCTCTGTATTGCGAGGCCATTAGAGTTTGACAATGGGCGATGTCATTTCAGCGGTTTCTGATTGCAGTGCATATCCCGAGGAAACCAACGTCTTAGCGGACACTCTTGAGCAGAGACATACTTCTGCCCCATGAGTGGTCCCTGAATCCAGAGTTGACGGCTTGGATTTTCAGATGCTGGGGCACCTCCTGATGCCACTTGTTTGCTTCCCTGTCCAGCATGAAATGTAGCAGTTTCTGTGCTCTGATCTGCCAGAGAGACCGTTACCAAGGAAATATTGTCCTTGCATACTTGTCATCTGGCTCCTCTTATAATCAAGTTTCTTCAGAAAACAGCCTATTGAAGGTAGACTATTGTCCTCTTTACCCCGTTCTGCCCTTGACAAATTTAGTTCTCCTTCTTTGGCATTACATTCTTTATCCGGCCTTAATTCTGAACCCTTTTGTGGGTCTCTTTTCTCATTCTTGGTTAGCTCATGTGATCCTTCACTCCCTGAAGCTAACCACATGGTTCTTCCAATTCTGATGATTGCAAGACATCTCAACCTCAGAGAGTTATTCACATTCTTTCTTCCTCTTGATAAGCCTTCCACTTGGAAGGTTTATGCTAGCATATGGAAGTGGTTTTCCATTTGGGGTTCTTTCAAGAGCTTAGATACTTTTTCTGCACCCTTAGATGCTATTCTGAACTTCTTGGTTGGTCTGTTTCATTCTAGTCTTAAGCTATTCTACCACTGTATTGCAGTTATCCTGCATTTCTGGCTTTCAGATTGGCATAAATAAATACATCTGTGGCAGCACTTAAGCTCTCCAAAGCCTTTTTAAGAAGCACCTTTTTATGTCCACTTGTTCATGTCCCAGTGCCTCTTTGGGACCTTAATCTGCTATTGCAAGTTCTCACCAGACCTCACCAGACCTCCCTTTACACCAGCAGCCACAGTGTCTTTCAAATGTGTGTCATGGAAAACTTTCCTGCTTGATGTAACAGCTGTCAGAGAGTGAACTTCAGGCATTATCTTCTGTTCTCCCTTATCTGGTTTTTCCATACAGGTAGTTACATTTGGGGCCCAACCCTTCCTTTCTGCCTAAGTTTACTTCATAGTCTTAATTTGAATCAGCCCATTTATGCATCGTTTTACTTTCCAAATTTGAGAACATTTGCTATGTTGTGTGGATGTTTATAGACCACTCAGGTTTTTTTGAACAGAACCAAAAGTTTCAGAAAATCTAACTAGCGTGTACATCTTTTTCTGAAACAAGACTTGTCTAGTCTGTTTCCAAAGTGAAACTTGTGCAGGTGGCTTTCCAATTGTTTCTCTCTTGCATACTCCATGAAAGGGATTTCTTTTCCTGTGAAGCCTAGGGGCCATTTCAGTAGACCAGTAGCTACTTCAACTGCTTTTTTCCCACTATACAGCTACTTGGTCTAATATTCATACTTTTCTGTCCCATTATAAACTGGTGGACTTTTTTATTCAGTATAGGTATAGACCTTCTTTTGGTTCCACTATTTCACAGAATATTCTGGGGGTGCTGCTGCCTGGGGACTCTACCACAGGGTGAGACGGAAGGAAAAGAACATTGGATATGAGAGAGCCATGTTATCTTTCATCCGTTTCAACCATCCCTCCCTTCATGCTCCCTCCAAATTGTCACCTTTAGTTGTTGCTCCTTACCAGCCTTCCAGACTGGCCTTGAAGTTGAGAGTAATAGGGGTTCTAGGAACATTTATGGGGCAAACAGCTTGACGTGAGGCAGTTAAAGCAGGAGGTTATGCGTAGAGAAGGTGGAGCTTCGGTACTGAAAATTGAGTACGTCGTGTTATGATCAGAGTCTGATTCAATAACCCACAGGATGAGAAATACAGAAGACGACGACATGGATCTATCATTATGGTAAGTGCATAACTTTTTTTGTTTAAAAATGTCTAAGTATTTTTATACCTCTACAAATCTTTCTAGTGTGCAGCCATGGGTGACATAGATTTTGTCTATAAAATCTCTTCTTAAATTAGCATTATTTTTTGGCAGGGTCCTAAATTTGCAATGGTTAATGGAGGGGGGAGAGTACAGAATTTGTGTAACAGTTCTCTTGGAAAGTGGTAATCACAGCGTCTCTTAGGATGGTTTATTTAAAGTGGAAGGATTTGTGAAGTGGGTAAGGCCTTTGAATTTTTTCCATTTATGAGGAAAACATTTACCAGAAAATGGAAAAGAAAGGATCCATCGATACAAAGTACAGCAAGCAAATTTTATGAAGAAGTTAAAGGAAGTCGTAGTTTCATAAAGATGCTAGAAAAGGAATGTTGAAATGTGTCTCTTTGGATGTTTTGATAGTGTTGAATCTCTAGTAAATAGATGTAAGCTATAGGTAAGTGCAGTGTGCGCCACATAAATGTATTTTTTCAATGTATATTTAATTATTGGCTAAATAGTGTTGTAATACGGTTTATGAATTTGTCGCAGTTTAAAAAATGCTACTTTGATCAGAGAGCAAGATGCCTGCCTTTAAGGGAAGGAGATGGTAAGTATACATCAAGGTTTCCCTGAGTAGCTGCTGGTTGGACTGGCAATAAAGCAGTTTGTTTATACTGAGTATGTAAAGCTGCTGAGAGAAAGTCAGCAATTTAAGTTGAATAGATCTAATAAATTACTTGAATGCAGCGACTGTTGCATATGTGACACAAGTGTCAGCAGAGAAACTAAAATATGCCTAGAGGCATTTCAGCCCTGAGTTGAGAAAGTGTGCCATTCCAAGTCTAGACAGTCTGTCCTAAAATGTCAGCCTCTGAAATGTGCATCACAAACTTCATTACATACTCATGGTGTGGAAAATTGGTCAGAAAGCCATTTAGCTACTCTGCTATCTCAAAAGACTGAAAAGTATTGTGTTGGATAGTATTGAAATGCGTTTTATATATGATTAATACTGGAGGCATTCTCTGAGATGGAGAATGATTTACGGTGTAGGAAACGAAACAAAGTGTATGCTGTCAAGGGTAAAAGATGTGACCTTATCGGAAGATTTAGTTATCTGCATTCATTTGTTCAGTCTGTGATTTCCTGCTTTATCCAGGGAGCCAGAGGATTTCCTGGCACTGGGTAATTGCAGAGAAAAGGTATTCTGAATTATATATGCCAGCCCACTGCAGTATGCATAAGCACTCACTCTTGGCACAGTGTATGCACTTGCAGGCATTAAAAAAAAAAGCGTTGGTTCACCTTCGGTTAATCTTTGGAGTGTGGAAGGAAACTTAAGCACCTTGCAAAATTCCGAGCAGAAGTGGGGGAAGGTCATGCTGACTGTGCAGAAAACTGCCTGACAGACCTCTTTAATCTTGAGTGGATGGGAAACAGAAAATTCATCCCGGGGATAACTCCAGTGGCTCTACTTGACAGGCACTGGGAACTAAGGTTGGGTGGCACTATGCCAGGGTAATCCTATGGCTAAGCTTGTTAAAGGCCCCCCCCAGGGCCATTAGCCTAGAACACACCTATGAACCTATGAGTTGAACTGGAGAATCTGGTGATGTGAAATAGCATTAACCACTGCTCTTCTCTGTGCAGCTTGAGCAAGTCAGATTAACTGAGAAAAAGAATGTGGTAAAATAAAATGTGTTGAGAAACATACTTGATAATTAACAATAGGATGTGTTGTAAAAGTATTGGATATGAAAGAGCCTTGTAAGGATCCAAAACTGAGACCAGCATGCTTTTATCATTTTAATTGTAACTTGACAGTGTGATCTTAAGCACGAGTGCAAGCATTACCGTAAACTGAGTCATGTGGCATTTCTGCTTGAAAATTTGGCTTAACAGAACACGTTTGCATATAGTGCTTGAAGAGCAGAAAGAAGGCTGTAGCTTCTTGTCCTCACTCCAGGTCATTGGATTAATTTTCAAATTCCTGGCACTGCAGTGCAGCAGTAGTGGTATGCCACATTCAGTTTAACATCTCATCTGCAGGATGGCACACTCAGAAGTCCTGTCTGCTTGAGATGATTCTAGCGCAGGTGAATGTAAAATATCTTGCAGCACTTATTGAAAGAATAGTAAAGTTCCTTGGTGCTGTGACCAAATTTCCCCTAATATAAATACCATATTGCTTCCTCCTTGGAGAGACCACTAACTGAGTGAGACTAAACCAGTCAACAAAGGAGAAATAAAAAAATGGCATTATTTTAAGATGCTTAAATGGAAAAATAAGTTTGTTGAAAATGTATATGTTACTGAAGTATGAAGATGAGTTATTTGTTGGTACTGTGGAAGTGAAAAAGACATATTAAACCTGATGAATTTTCATATGTTAAGCTAAGACAGCTGTAGGTCTGACTGTAGAAGAATTCTGAGAATTAATGCCCCAAATGTACCTTTAAACTAAATACAGGTGTAAAGTGCAGTAAAAATATTTTTAAACACCTGATATTAGAAAATACTGCAGAAAGTTGCATACATTCATTTACTCTATGAAATTGTCAACTTTTAAGACAGAAGTAGCTGGTGTTTCAGTTTAAGAATCTGAAGTAGAGGCTTACACAAAACTGTATTTGAAGTTTAATTACTCTTTGATTTGGGTTATTTGGCTTGTTGTGCAAAAATGGTAACGTAGTGTATAAAAGCAGCAAATTTATGTATAAATTATTCACATAGTCAGACATCTGATATGCAGAGCCATTGCATTAACATGTTGGTTAATAATGTTGATTTATTTACAGACTAGGGAAGCTTGTCAGAAAGATTCTGCACAAATGAGACCTAATGCATGCTAGTGATGCATGCTTCCAGAATTGTACCATGTAGCACTCTAAAATTTCAACTGGAGACGAAGAGAATGGAAAACATAAATATTAAAAATCAGTAATTGTTGGGAGAAATTGGAATGGCAGATCAATAGTTATATCCTAAAAGACTCCATCGAAGGGCATAAGGAGGCTGTGAAGGTAGTTAATGATCCTTCAAATGCTAATGTATCAGAAGCTAATGAACACTGTCCTTTGGAAGGACTCCTTGCCAGAGTTGTAAAATGTTAATGTAGACTGAGCAGCACTGCCACTTCAGTGACTAAACAGAGACTGAGCAGCACTTGTCACTTCAGTGATGAAACAGAGAAGCGGTCATGGCAGAGGCAGTGAAATGCATGATAACTGCTACTGAGCATTTGTGGCATGAGGATCATAATGAACAAAATGATAGTTGATGTGATGGAGAGACTTTTGACTCAAGTTGACGCATGACTGCAAAATATTCAAATTAACAGAGATCCTGAGAGGGCAGAAAAATGTTTTTTGTGCAGAATAAATTGTCTGTATGGGTTGAGTTGCATGTAGGTTAGATTAAATTTTTAAGGACTTGGGCAGTATCCTTGATGTGAAGGATTATTTCTGTTGGAGAGCAAGAGACATTTTGGTGAGATTTGAATTGTATAAAGTTAATGAAGTGTTTTCATTGCTATGGTGCCCAAACAGTTTACCAAATTGATGATCGGAAAATGTATTTTGGGAATGCCTGTTGCTTGCTGATCTGTAGTAGGCAGGCAGTTTGGGTTGTTAATGAAGTGGAATGCCCCCTGGGTATTTTTTGAGTTCTGTTCTAAACTTTAAAATGTAAGATCTGTGGGATGTACAGTATGAGTTGGTGGACTGGTTGCTTAAGCTTCTCCCCTTACCCATAATGCACCACTCATAGCTAGCTTCACTAGTCTCTTTACTATCATCAGCTTCATCTTGGAATCTTCCAAGAGTTATCCAATTGTCGGGAACATCTCAAATCTGTTTGCCGCCTTTCAGAACAGACAGCTGAAGAAATTCTGCTTCAGGTCTCCTTGGCAACAGGCCTGGAAGACGGATGCTTTTTCATTCCCATGGGTAATTCATAATGTTCTTTCATGCCTTTCCACCCTTTCTACGGATATCCAGGGTTCTTCTAAGGACTTTTCAAATATTTTGGTGGTGACTTCCCTTTGAGTCGGACAACAGTGGTTCTCCCTTTTTTCAGTTTGGTCAAAAAGAATTACCACAGGCTTACCCACAGACTGGATTTGCTTACAGTAAGGCTGGTTATTTAATACACCACAACTTAAACTTTTCAACCCACTGCCTGAATGACAATTTTGATATTTTTAGGCATCTTTTTTCTAAGTCTGTGTAGTGGGTACTTTTTGTGTGTGTGTGGGGGGGGGGCACTACTACTACTACTACTACTACTACTACTACTAGAAATTCATATATGCAGGTGGAAGATTTTCTAGTTTATACCAGAACCAGGACCCTCTTTAGGCCAGACTACCCTAGTAATTATTTGTGAATTACTGTCCTCCTGGCCTTACTTATTTTAGTGTCAAGGTTCATTTGTTAGCCATTTCTTGCTTATCTGCCCTTAGCAATCACCCTTTCTAACCATTCTCAAATTCAGCAGTTTTTGAAAGGGGTGTAGCATATGCATCCACCCAAGAAGCAGATGGCACCAGTTTGGAATCTTAACTTCTTGCTTGAAAAGCTTGTGCTTTTTCTATTTCAACCCACTCATTATGCTGATTTGAGGTTCTTAACATGGAAGATTGTTTAACCCAGTGCTCTGACTTCTACTAGCAAAGTATCCAAGTTACAAGCACTTGTGGTGAGTCAGCTCTACCTAATTTTTCACAAGCGCAGGGTCTGTTTGAGAACAAACCCTTCTTTTATGCCTAAAGTGGTCTCATCATTTACCTTGAGCCAGACTAATCTTCCCATCTTCTCTGAAGCTAAGAACAAGGGGAAAAAAAGGGTCTTCACGCTCTAGATGTCCACAGGCAGCATCGGATACTGCCTAGACCAAACTCAAGCCTTCAATAAAGTTGATCCGTTATCTTTCTCTTATGAAGGTAAGAGGAAAGGACACCCAGTGTCAAAACAGTCCATTTCCAGATGGTTGTCTCATGCTGTTGCCTTTTGATATACTCACTGTAATAAACCTCTTTCAAGCAGAATTGGGGCCCATTCAACAAGGGCTTTGGCTGCTTTGATTGGTTTTTGGAAAGGGGTGGAGTATTTTAGAGGCAGGAACGTGGTCCTCTGTACATAATTTTACAAAGAACTACAAATTGGATTCCTTTTCCAGGTCCACAGCAGGCTTTGCTAGGACCATTCTCCAGAAGCTGCTGAATCCTTTATTTTTTTTTCTCTTTTTAATTTGTAAGCTATAATGATAAAACCAGATAGCTTAGGCTACTAAGCAGTGATCTAAATTTTGACAGTAGTACCATTGTGTAAGTAAACCTAACATAACAGTAGATGTCCTTCTGTTCATCTGTTGCAGTATTAAAAACATGAGGGAGTTCTCCGCCTAGGCATCCTGACTGCTGCCAGTATACAGAAGACTTCACTACTGTAGGATGTGTGGTACATTGCATGTATGCTATCGGATGGCAGCCATAAAAGTAATGTACACGCGCACCATCCTCAGAACATCTGTGCCGCTAGATTCCAATGTAAGGTCTGACTCAGTCATTTGCGATTCTTAAAAATTCGGAATAAGTGCCCCATTGGGGAAGTTTTTGACTCTTATTAACTGCCTTTGGTTAGGGTTCATGTCATCCAAAAGCGGCAAGTGCCAATGTGGATGACAAATTCCACACAAAGATAGCCACCTTCAGTGCCTGTTCTGCCTAGGCCCAAAACACGACCACAAAAACTGCTCTATTTGTCAGACATTTGTCCCAAAGACTTTTAGGTGTAGATTATCCTCCCTAGTTATATTTCTTGAGCACCAGTGCTTAAAGCTGCAAGCAAAAAGCTATGGAGGGATTCTCTGGGCACAAAGCAGAGTCTATTCTGAGGTGGAAGGCCAAAAAGCAAAGGCCTGAACCTTCTGCTGTGCCTCTGGATACTGATGTTTCTCTTGAGGCAGAGGACAGCCCAGAGATGCGCCTGTCCACAGCTCAGATTTGCAGGCAGAGCCTGACATCCAGGCCACCTTGGATTCGAGCATTAGCATGTCCGCAGTGGCTGAGCAGGCATCCTTGTTAAATGTTTGAGGTGAACCATGTCTCGTGATTATGGAAGGCTCTAAGGAGATTCCACAGATCCTTGTTAGGGAAGCGGTAGATTCCGGCCTGATCGAATGTAGACCTATGTTGGGCCCTCCTACCCAACATAAAGCAGACCTACATGGGGAAAAAAGAAAAACAAGCATTTGTCTCCACCAAAAGGACCTGCTAGTGATTGGAAGCAATTCACTCAGGGCCTTTTCAATGCCCTTATGTCACTTAGGCCTACTCCAGGTTTTACAGCCCCACTAGCCAAGTTCCAAAGAAATTACCCTGCAAAGCCTGTATTTGTGCGTAGACATTCCCATCACTCACAACCTAGAACAAAAAAGTGACAGAAGACCACAATAGCCTAGGGCCCCACTGGCAACACCACCACCTAAGCGGCCCTTCCTAGACGAGCTATCCTCTCTGACTGCTTTTCCCCCTCCCACCCACATCCCACTTTCCCAGTGCCTTTCTCTATCCTAACCAGCCCAAGAAAGTATACCCAAAGATTCCTGGGTCCTCTCAGTAGTACAAAAAGGGTACGTATGGTGTGGGATCACCTACTCTTCTTCAAGGGCATCCCTCAACCTCCCAGGGAACAACTTGCTTTTTTCCTCCAGAAGTTCTGTTAGAACCAAGGGACCATCCAGAGGGTCCCCAAACAAGCAAAGGATTTTACTCCAGGTTGTTCCTGGTGCCCAGGTAGAAAGGTCTCTGGAGACCCATCCTCGACCTGTCCCATCTCAATACCACTTTCCAAATGCTGACCCTCCATACTCTGTTCCCTTTCATTCTGCCTCAAGCCTGGATATCTGCAAATTCTCATCCATCCCAACTACAGGAAGTGTTTACGGTTCTCTGTATCATCATGGCATTTTCAATTCTGTGCCTTGCCGTTTGGGCTTTCTACCGCATCAAGGGTTTTCACCAAATGCCGTGTTCTCGTGATTGCCCACTGCACACTCCAGGGAATGCACATCTTTCTGTGTCTGGATGACCTCCTTCTAGCTATATCTCCACAGAGGAGTTGGAATGAAAATTTGCTTTCACTGTTAATCTTCTACAAAATCTGTGGTTCACCATAAACCTAAAATCAGTTCTCACGCCTTCGCAAGATCAAATTTTCTTGGGAGCGCAGAATACAAACAGATCATATGAAAGATATCTCTTCCCCCACATAAGGTACAGGACCTTATCTCTTGCTTCCAACACATTCTGCTGCTTCACCACTTTACAGCCAGAGTGTTTCTGAGGGTCTTGGGCCTCATGGCCTCCACCATTCCCATGATTCCCTTAGCCAAACTCCACTTGAAAACGACAATGGTATCTAAAATCAGTTTCGATGCAACACCAGCACCCCTTAGAAATCTCTACCTTGTTTGAAAAAGAAACTTCAGTAGTGGATACACAGTGTCCCTCATCCCAGGTCTACCTTTACATCCTTCTGCTCTTCACCAAGAGATTTGCACATACGTAGGTTGGGGAGCAACCTTCAGCCACCTGAAAGTACAAGAGATCTTGGTTCCCTCTCAGTTGAAGGAACATGTCAGTGTAAGGGAGATGAGGGTGCTGTTATTGGCCATGCAGGCTTTCCACCCCTTATTCCAACCAGGAACTCCGAAGCTGTTCTCAGACACAACAGTCGTGTGGTATGTGAACAAACAGGAGGGGACCAAACCCTATCTGTTATGCAGACTGGCTGTTCAGGCTTGGGAGCTGGCAGTGGAAATTCCAGATGACTCTTCAGGCAGTGTGTACAGCCCATTGTCTCAAAATTATATGGCAGATTACCTGAGCAGGTCCCAAACACCGTCCCACAAATGGATGCTTCAAAGAGATGCATTTCTAGACCTATGTCTACCAGTGAGGTACTCCTCAAGCAGACCTTTTTGCCTTTCCATAAACAGACAACTTTCACACTTTTGTGAGAATCCCATCCTCTGGTCTGGAAATCGGATGCATTTCTTTCTCTTGGAAGGAGATGTTTCTATATGCATTCCCTCCCCTTCCCCTCATACCAAATGTCCTGTCTAAAATTAAGCAGGACAAACCAAAAATATTGCTAGTGTCTCCCTTTTGGCCAAGACAGCATTGGATGTTCGTGTTTCACTGTTGCAGTCATTACACTTGGGTTATCCTGCTGGCAGGCTGCCCGCAGTCGGCCAGAATTCTAAAGTCTAGGTCCGGCATCAGTTGCTGTCGCCTCTTCCCTGACGTCAGTGCGCCAGGGGTATAAAAGATGCAGCCGACGCCATTTTCTTCAGTCTTTCTTGCCGCGCGGTGCTCGAAACAAAAGCAGTTCACAAGTGCTGGTCGGCCGACTCCTGAGATTTTCGAAATTGAATTTCAGAACTGAAGTCTTCAATAAAGCTAAGTACCCCGTTGGGGAAACTTTTTCTTGCTCCAGACCGATGTCAGTAAAAGTTAACAATTGTATTTGTTGTGGGAAGCAAATACCTCAAGGATTTGCACTCTTACTGTATTCCTTGCCTAGGCCCTGACCGCGACGTTGCTAGTTGTCTAGTTTTGTGCTAGATTCAACCAGCACACTATTAAGCGTCTGTTTGATTTTGCTTTACATTACTTTGGCCGAAGATTTAACTACATAATGCCGTCGGAACAACCGACGACCAGAATTCATAAAAAACGCAAAGACAAAGAAAAAGGACAGGCATCCGAGGTCCAAAACCGACGAAGCCTCTTCTAGGCCAGTCGCCGGTTCTCAGTGAGGTGCTTTCGCAGCCCCTGACACCGGCTACCTCAGAGCCACAGGCCGCATCCGACTCCCACGTCGAGACACCTAGGCCTCTAGAAACTCAAGGTATTGGGCCTGTGGAAACTATTCTCTCAGATGGGTCTGGAGCCGCTGAGCAGGCATCGGCTTCTGAGGGTGTTTTCAGACCTTCACATATTACTATTAAGTCCACTACAGCAGCCAAGGCAGTCAACAACACCATTAAAGACAAGGAAACAAGTACAGCATTCTCCAGAACAGTCATCCATGCCAAAGAAACAGATGCTTAAAATGGCCGAGGACCTAATTACTTTGATCAGGGGTTCCCATCCCCCTCCTGATAAAAGGCCTAGGCAAGACACTGACTATGACTCCTCTGACCAGGTTTCTATTTCCTCTGATTCCTCTTCAGATCAGGGATATTCTCTCCCTCCCTATGAGGACTCTGATGCAGAAGAATCTATACCTTCAGCCTCTCCGCCTGAGGATTACTCTTTCGGAGAAACCTTGCACACCATGAGGGAGCATTTCCATTGGGAGAGCCAGGATTATTCAGAATCCAAGAAAAGGCTCAGAGACTTTCTTTTATTGCCTCAGCACAGGCCCCTGGCTATCCCCCCTGTGCTTGATATTGTTGATGTTTTCTCTGAATCCAGTTTGTCTCTTGATTCTTTACCCCCAGCACCAATCAAGCCAGACAGGTAGGTACAACAGGGTCCCAGACTCTCATAAATTTCTTTATAGAAACCCTGCTGCTGACCCAGAAACAATTTCTCAGGGTCCCAAAGGGGTTAAGGCTTCCACTGCAAAAAACCCTGTCCCCTCTGATAGGGATTCCAGAGCTCTGGATAGATGGGGGGAAAACAGTTTACACCTCAGCTACTTTAGCTGTAAGGGCTTTAAACTGCCAGTTTCACATGCTTAAATATCAACAATACCTAATGTCTTTGTTATAACAGAAAATGCTTACAAATGTCCTGACAATAAGGAAATGCAGGATTTATTGCATGCAGCTGAACAAGTGGGAAAGCATACTCTGCAATGTGGTTTTGATTCATTAGAGGCTTCTTGCAGAGCCGCAGTTACAGGCTCTGTCATTCGAAGGCATGCTTGGTTAAAAGAACAGAGTTGTACCTGATCATGTTAAAGTAAAATTATTGGATGCTCCACTACAGCATGATACTTTGTTTGGTGTTAAGGCAGAAGAGGTGTTAAAGAAAATGGAGAATAAAGCAAAGTCAATGCAGACAGTAAAGGATTTCTTACAGGTTCAGCCACCTAGATTTAGCAGAAACTGGCCTTCTAAAAATTGGTCCTTTCCGGTGTCAGACAGGCTACAAAGAGGCAGATACAGATGCCCAAGAGGCAGATGTTCATCATGCATACAGCTGCAGTCATAGTAGATGGGTTATCCTGCCGTCAGGCGGGTCCTCGGTCGGCCGAATTCCAAAGTCTAGGTCCGGCGTCTGTTGTCGTCGCTTCTTCCCTGACGTCAGTGCGGCAGAGGTATAAAAGAACCAGCCGACGCCATCTTCAGTCTTTCTTGCCGCGCGGTGCCCGAAGCAGAAGCAGTTCGCAAGTGCCGGTCGGCCAGCTCCTGAGATTTACGAAAATATTTCAGCCGAAGTCTTCTTGAAAGCTAAGTACCCGTAGAAACTTTTCTTGCCTCAGACCGATGTCAGACAAAGTTAATAATTGCATTTCATGTGGGAAGCAAATACCTCATAAGGATTTCCATTCTTTCTGTATTCCTTGCTTAGGCCCAGACCACGACGTCTCGGCCTGCCGTTTTTGTGCTAGTCAACAAACGCACTATTTAGCGTCGGGCGGAGTTCGCCCAACACTATTTTGGTAAAAAAATTAATTACATTGTCTTCGGATACTCCGACTCCAGTTTTGAGTAAAAGACGCAAAGATAAGGACCGACATACAAGGTCCGCGACTTCTACCGACACCACTCTAAAGCCGACTACCGGTGCTCCGGTTCTCAGCGAGGCGCCTACGCAGCCCCTAAGTACCGATGACGCTTCTTTAGCGGTGTCATCTGTGCCTGAGGTCGCAGGCTCCTCGGCCCCCATTCTGACTACAGATACCGACACCACTCTTGGGGAAACTCAGAGTTCAGACAGGCCTGCCACTTCTCAAGGTGTCTTCAGGCCTTCCTCCTTTTCCATTAAGGCTTTCACAAAATCTAAAGCAGCCATGAAAACTAAGACAAGGTCCACAGAGCCCCTCTCAAGGCCCCATGCCTAAAAAACAGATGCTCAAAATGGCTGAGGATTTGATTACTCTTATCAGGGGTTCCCAACCCCCCTCGGACAAAAGGCCCAGGTTGGAGGAAGACTACCCTTCCTCAGATCAAGCCTCTATTACCGCAGAACATTCTGAGGACCAGGAATATTCATATTCCTCTTTTGAAGACTCTGATGCTGAGGAGTCCATTCCCTCGGTCTCCCCACCTGAGGACTATTCTTTTGGGGAAACCTTACATACCTTAAGGGAACACTTCCACTGGGAAGGCCAAGATTACTCAGATTCCAAGAAAAGGCTCAGGGATTTTCTCTTGCTTCCCCAGCACAGGCCTCTGGCTATCCCTCCTGTCTTGGATATATTAGATGATGTGTACACAGAAGCCAGCCTCAACCTAGATTCTTTACCTCCAGCTCCTGTTAAACCTGACAGGTATTACCGGGTTCCTGATTCACACCAATTCCTATACAAAAGCCATGCTGCTGACCCAGAAACTATTTCACAGGGTCCCAAGGGAATTAAGGCCTCTACTGCCAAAAACCCATTACCTTCAGAGAGAGATTCCAGAGCTTTAGAAAGGTGGGGGGGGAAAAGGTGTACACCTCGGCCACTTTAACCATGAGGGCATTAAACTGTCAGTTCCATATGTTAAAGTATCAACAGTTTTTGTCATCTCAGTTGAAAAGCAAAATGACACAACCTGAGCAAGCAGATTTAAAGGAGTTGCAGGATTTGTTGCATAGTGCAGAGCAAGTGGGTAAACATACCTTGCAGTGTGGTTTTGATGCTTTAGAGGCCTCATGTAGAGCTGCTGTTACAGGGTCTGTCATACGTAGACATGCTTGGCTCAAAGAGCAAACCTTACCAGATCATGTCAAAGCTAAATTACTAGATGCACCTCTTCAAAAAGATGTATTGTGTGGTGTTAAAGCTGAGGAGGTACTAAAGAAAATGGAGGAAAAGGCAAGATCAATGCAAACAGTGAAAGATTTCCTACAGGTACAACCTCCACGTTTCAGCAGAAACTGGCCTTCAAAAAATTGGTCCTTTCCAGCCACGGACAGACCTCAGAGGCGGATACAGGTGCCCGAGGGGTAGAGGGCAATCTCAAGGATCATTCAGAGCCAGACAATGGCAAGCACCTACACCAAGTGGTGGAGAAGATAGATCACAGTCATTCAGAAAGCAGACACAATGACTTTCCCCTTTGCATGCCAAGCAAAGCTTTAATGGCAGCACCTTTAGGCGGAAAACTGGCATTATTTTCAAAAAATTGGCATATTGTCACAAAAGACAAATGGATCCTGGACATTATAGACATAGGCTACAGATTCCACTTTCACACCCTTCCAAAAATGAGAGGCATGCCAAACCTGCCACAAAATCAAAGGGCAGAGGCACAAAAACAAATTTCAGCTCTCATGGACATGAAAGCTATTCAAGAGGTACCTGCAAAAGAACAGGGTCAAGGTTTTTATTCCAGACTATTCCTGGTACCAAGGAAGGACAAAGATTGGAGACCTATTTTGGACCTATCCATCCTAAACACATATTTACTGCACCAAAATTCAAGATGCTCACATTACAGCAGCTTCTTCCCATGCTGGGCAAGGAGTCTTGGCTGGTAACATTGGACCTCAAGGAGGCATACCTGCATGTCCCTATCAGACAAGATTGCAGAAGATACCTCAGATTTCTTGCTGGTTCAACCCATTATCAATTCTCTGCATTGCCCTTTGGCTTATCTACTGCGCCCAGAGTGTTTACGAAATGCCTGGCATCAGTAATTACCTTCTGCAGACTTCAAGGGATACAAATATACCCGTATCTGGATGACTGCCTGATCCAAGCGGACAGCAAGCACATACTTCTGAAACACCTGGCGTTTGTAATAAAATTGTTGAACTTTCTGGGATACACAGTCAACAAAAAGAAATCAAAACTAATACCCTCTCAAACAATAATTTTCCTGGGTGCCAGCTTGAATACAAACACCCAGATGGCCTACCTCACGCCAGAGAAGCAAGGGCAACTATCTCAATACTTCAGCAAAATGGCAACCTTCACCAGGCTGACTGCAAGGAAAATCCTGCAGGCTCTGGGATTCATGGCATCTTGCATCCTGCTGATCCCATGTGCAAAGCTGCATATGAGGAAACTTCAATGGTACCTAAAAAACTTATGGTCTCAACACAGCCACAGTTTGGAAACAATTATACCACTCATTCCATGTCTTCAAAAGGAATTTCTGTGGTGGGCTCAAGCATGCCAAAGAAACCTAGGTCTCCCCTTCTGCATGCCTCAAGCAAATCAAATCATCACAACAGATGCCTCTGACTACGCCTGGGGGGCGCACTTGAAAGATCAGTGCATTCAGGGCAAATGGTCCCAAAAAGAGAAGCACATACACATCAATCAAAAGGAAATGCTAGCAGTACAAAATGCTATTATGGCCTTCAAAGACCTACTGCATCCAGGCCAGCTATTGATAAGGACAGACAACACCACAGTGATGTGGTACATAAACAGGGAGGAACTCATTCATATCCCCTGTGCAGACTAGCCATGTCCCTTTGGAACACGGCTCGAATTGCAAATCCAACTTCAAGCACAATTCCTGCCAGGGAAAGAAAACACACTGGCAGACAACCTAAGAAGGAAAATGACCCACATGAATGGAAGTTGCATCCTCACGTATTCAAGCAGAGAAGCAAGGACATTCTACTAAAGCGTCTGGCGTTTGTAAAAAGATTACTAATTTGCCTAGGGTACACAGTAAACGAAAAGTCGTCAAAACTAGTGCCCTCTCAAGAGAATAATATTCCTGGGTGCAAGCTTAAATACAACTGCCCAGATGGCTTATCTCATGCAAGACAAGCAAAGGCAACTGACTCATTACTTTCAAATGATGGCAACAAAGACCCAGCTCCCTGCAAGAAAAATTCTGCAGGCTCTGGGCTTCATGGCATCCTGCATTCTACTAATTCCATGTGCAAGACTGCATATGAGGAAACTACAATGGTATCTAAAAAAGTGTTTGGACTCAACATTGCCACAGCCTGGAAACAATAACTCTTATTCCCTGCCTACAACAGGAGTTTCGATGGTGGGCACTGACCTGTCCACAACAAGGGACAGCCTTTCACCTTACCCACAGCCAGGCAGACAATAACAGATGCATCGGATTATGCCTGGTGGGCACACATGGCAGGAAAATGTATTCAGGGCACGTGGCCCAAGGAACAAATGCATCTTCACATCCAAAAGAGATGCTAGCTGTACAGCATGCCGTGACAGCCTTCAAGGATCTACTACATCCAGGACAACTATTACTAAAGATAGACAGTAACATAGTTATGTGGTACATAAACAAGCAAGGGTGCGCACATTCCTACCACCTCTGCAGGCAAGCCATGACTTTGTGGAACACGACACTGACCTATCAAGTACATCTGCAGGCACAATTCCTGCCAGGAAAGAAAAATACTCTGGCAGATGAACTAAGCAGAAATCTCATGGATCCTCACGAATGGAAACTAAATCCACAGGTCTTCAGCATGATAACAAGGAAATGGGAATGCCCAGACAGATCTTTTTGCCTCCCTTCACAACTGCCAACTACAGAGATTCTGCACAAGAACTTATCACTCACAAGCATGGAATGTGGATGCTCTATCTTTCAGCTGGAAAACACTGACAGTTTATGCCTTTCCTCCACTGCCTCTTCTTCCCAAGGTGTTCCTAAAAGTCAGACAAGAGAAGCCAAAAATGATTCTGATTGCCCCAGACTAGCCACGCCAGCACTGGTACCCTATCCTAAAGAGCTTGTCTCAAGGCCCAGCCTGTCTTTTACCTCAAATTCCTCATCATCTGACTCAACAAAAGTCAGATTCTGCACAGTCAACTCAGAACCTTAAATCTGGCTGCATGGCAGATAATATAGCCACTCAGACCACACCTCTCTCTAAAGCTGTTATGGATGTCATTTTAGATGCCAGGAGGCCCAGCACTAGGAAATCTTATGCAGAAAAATGGAAGAGATTCTGTGCAAGGAACCAGGCACAAGGACTTGAACCACTTGTTCCAAATATACCTCAGATTTTAGAATACCTTACTGAGATGCTGGACAAAGGCCTATCCTTCTCATCAATTAAGATCCATGCCTCTGCCATTTCAGCTCATTACAATACGGAACCTCCTATTTTCTCTCATCCACTACTAAGACAGTACCTCAGAGGGGCAAAAAACATAAGACTCCCCCCAAGGAGAACACCGATACCTACATGGGACCTCAGTTTTGTTTTAGAAAAGCTCACACTGCCTCCTTTTGAGTTAGCCAATACAGCTGATATAAAATTCTTATGGAAAACTGCTCTGCTCCTAACAATAACTTCAGCAAGAAGAGTCTCAGAGTTAGAGGCATTAATGGCAGTGGAACCTTTCATAATTTTTCATCAGAACAGGGTTTCTCTAAGGACAATATACCAAAACACTGGGTGAACTAAAATAAGCAGCCCAACAGCGATGGAACCACTCTGCTCTTTATTAAATTCTGGTACCTCGGCCTTCGCAAGGAATATTTTCCATAAAAAGTCCAACGCATATAAACCATCAGCCATAGTCAATTAAAACAATTAAATAATTAAATCCTTTACAAAAAATGCATTCATTTAAAGGAACCTAACCATAATGTATTACTTAACATATATATACTTTAAATTTTAAATATTTTAAATTTTAAACTGAATTGCATATTTATTATTTGAATGATATTCATTCTTAAAAATGCTTAATGCAATACTCCCCCAAAATGTTAAGTGCTAAGCAAGTACATATTTTTAATTAATATTAAATTTCTAAATTCAAACCATTGGGATATAAAGTATTATAATTAATAATAAATTTAGATTCCATGTTCAACAATCTTCTAGTGAAATTAATACTATTGGAATCTATCCCCCAGGGTTTGCCCAAGACACTAAAAATCAAACCATTATCTAATCTAATATTTTTTTCTGCATTTTCGACTTTTTAAGCCTTTCGATTGCTATTTCTGCCTGTTTTATTCTGCTATTACCTGTTTTTACTGTTTTTAATAGCTTGAATTGTTTATTGCACTTGCTTGTTTAAGTTTTGCTTAAAAGTTAAACAACAGGCTAATACACTCAAGTGTACTAGCTTTTGATAGCATTTAGTCGAAAAACACAGCATTTATTGTATTTTCTGCCTATCTGAAAAAAAAACTTGAAAAAAACAAAAAAAAATACTCTTGTTTTCCATACTTTCCTAATAGTTTGTTCCAGTGATCAGATTTTGCTGATCCCTGGGCTTTGTCTTGGTTCCTGTTTTCTCCATTTTCCTTGTTTGGTCAAGGGGTAGTTTCTTTACTCACTAGTGGGAGTAGGGAGTACTGAGCTGCCTGTTTGTCCTCAGAGGAGTGGTTTAAGGCAGTAACTTGTAGTTTATTGGCCATTTTGGGTCATTTCCTGTCTTTTCCAGCCCCCTGCTATAAAGCACGCTTTGGCGGGCTTTTCTGGCTATAGCACAGCTCCTCGTGGTGTCCAGCAGAGTTCCTAGAGCAGCAGAGACTAGAAAAGACAAACTTTCCAGATTCTAAGTATTTTTTCTGCATTTTCGACTTTTTAAGCCTTTCGATTGCTATTTCTGCCTGTTTTATTCTGCTATTACCTGTTTTTACTGTTTTTAATAGCTTGAATTGTTTGTTGCACTTGCTTGTTTAAGTTTTGCTTAAAAGTTAAACAGCAGGCTAATACACTCAAGTGTACTAGCTTTTGATAGCATTTAGTGAAAATTGACAGCAGTTATTGTATTTTCTGCCTATCTGAAAAAACTTGAAAAAACAAAAAAATACTCTTGTTTTCCATACTTTCCTAATAGTTTGTTCCAGTGATCAGATTTTGCTGATCCCTGGGCTTTGTCTTGGTTCCTGTTTTCTCCATTTTCCTTGTTTGGTCAAGGGGTAGTTTCTTTACTCACTAGTGGGAGTAGGGAGTACTGAGCTGCCTGTTTGTCCTCAGAGGAGTGGTTTAAGGCAGTAACTTGTAGTTTATTGGCCATTTTGGGTCATTTCCTGTCTTTTCCAGCCCCTGCTATAAAGCACACTTTAGCTGAGTTGCCACTGTTGCACACTAGGGCAGCGCCGGTTAAGCAGGTTTAAACTATTCGGCTACCTAAAGTCCACTCTTCAAATTTTCCCTTAAAACTACCTTCCTCGAACTATACTACTGATCTAATCAGCGATCCTATAACTAAAAGATCATCTCTACTTGACTCCAAGTAGACTATTCTCTATCTGTTAAACCTAGCACTTGCTCCTACAGTACTTATTACCTTGTTACGGCACTCTTATAGATAGCACCCCAAAAAGGCAAACCCCCATTTCTCGGTCACCCACTTCCCCCGGAATCTCTTTTAAAGTTTTTTTGTCTAGTCCTTCTAGCATGTCGAGGGATCAGTTGCTAGTGTCCTCTCCTGCTCAGCTGGTGAACCTGGGAATATTGAGGCAATGTTACAATTGCCTCATGTACACAGACAACCCTCTCCTCCTCCCACAAAACACAAATGCATGCGAGAGATGTAACTATACGGCCAAACTGGAGGCTGAGCGCTCTCAACATAGGACTGGCAAGACCAGTCAGGAGGAAAAGGTTACCACACACACTATAGACCCAGTCTCACATAGTACCATCTCAACCTCAAATCATACACATAAACACACAGACATACTCGGAGGCTCTGATCAAAAATCTACCAAAACAGCAGAGGCCACCAAAGCAGACACCCAAACAACCACCACCTCAGAACACAACACCTGCAACACATAGACCACACAGTCAGTGTCAAACAGTCACAGCCCTTAAGGCCAAACACAATGCCAGACACACTAGTCATTGGTGACTCCATAGTCAGACACACTGACGTCCCGCTCACCAGACTGAGTAAGGAGAAGGTCACAGTAAGCTGCCTGTCGGGCGCTAGAATCCGCCACATAACGCATGCACTCAGGTCTCTCAACAGCAGGTACAAATACGACTCAGTCATTGTCCACGCTGGTGTAAATGACCTGAGACGTACCTCCTTGGACTACATGAAAAGAGACATTGAGGAGCTCTCTGATTATGTAGCCCAGGCAGGTATGACCCTGACCCTGAGCAGTATCCTACCTTCACCAAGAATGATGCCACAATACAGAGATAAGATGATCAGCTTTAACAATTGGCTTAAACTCTGGTGTCATTCAAAGGGGATCCAATGTCTGTCTGCCTGGGATGACATGCTGGACAAGCCACGCTGCTTCGCAAGGGACTGCTTGCACCTGTCACCCCTGGGATTCCGGATATTGGCAAAGGCTCTTGCCACCCCCATAGTGCCTGTTTTAGGCAAGGCTCAAATTCTAAACCTACAACCCTAGAACACAAAAAAGGAAAAAAACTAAGGGTAATGCTGCTCAATGCCAGAAGTCTAAATCTCAAAATGCACGCACTCGAGGCCCTTCTCAGTATGGAGAACATCGATGTCTGTGCTGTGACAGAAACCTGGTTCAAGGCTCCTGAGAGCACCCCAGCACTATCAGGTTTTACCTCATATCATGTGTTCCGGCCCCAAAATCCAGAAAACACCAAGAAAGGAGGGGGGGTATCCATATTCATCAAGGACACCCACACCTCCAGACTGGTGGCAACGCACGATGCATCGGAAACCATCCAGGTGCAATTAACCATAGGCAAGACTGCTCTGCAAATTGTAGCATGTTACAGGCCACCCTCACAAACTCAGGAACCTCACATGGCCTTCCTGAAAACACTAGAGGGGATAAATGTATCACCAAACACCATCATACTAGGTGACTTCAATTACCCTAATATAGACTGGGTACACTACTCAAGCCCAAACACCCTAGCCCAAAAGTTCCTGGAATTCATAAACTCAAATGCCATGGAACAACTAGTCACCATCCCCACAAGAGGAGAAAACATACTTGATCTCATCATCACGAACATGGGAGCACAATGTTCAACACCGGAAGTATACCCCTCACTGGTGAGATCAGATCACAAACTAATCTCGCTGGAGGTCCTCATCCCACCCCCACCTGAAATAAAAAAGACCACAGTAAAGAACTTCTCGAAAGCCGACTTCACACTTCTAAAGACTAGTGTGGTCTCCTTTAAGGCCCCCGAGCCGGCGGAAAACAGTACTCAAGCCGCTGAATCACTTACAAATGCCTTCTACCAGCACCTGCAGGACTGCTTGGATAAGGCAATCCCAAGCAAAACAAAGACTCTTTGTACCAAAGGCAAGCGTCCAGTCTGGTGGACCCCAGCCATAAACAAACTCTACAACAAAAGGAGGAAGCTACTACAAGATAGAGCAAAATCCTTAAAAGGTAAGACACCCTTGATCACTATAAGTAAAAAACTAAGAGCTCTCATAAAATCATCCAAAGCAAATTTTGAGAGAAAAATAGCTAAAGACTCAAAAGACAATCATAAGGCCTTCTTTAGCTATGTTAGAAACCTGGGAGGAAACTCCCAGATATGTTCAGAACTAGTTCAAAATGATGTGAAGATTACTGATCCTACAGGCATTGCCAACATACTGGCTGACAGGTTTAGGGCAAACTTCTCCCCCCCAAAAGGAGAGATATCTATACCAAGCGATTGCAGCCCCCCAAACATCTCCAACGCCCAAGTGAGAACTGCTCTCTCCAAAGCAAAAAACACAGCATCCATGGGACCTGATGGTGTCCCCGGCTGTGTGCTCCACAAACTCAATGAGGAATTAAACCCACAGCTAGGACAGCTGTTTAATCATAGTCGTACCTCTGGATATGTACCCAGGGAGTGGCGCACTGCAACTGTGGTCCCACTTCACAAAGGCGGTGCCTCCGCCGACCCTGGAAATTACCGGCCCATTAGCTTGACAAGCCTCATCTGTAAAGCCATGGAGAGGATCATAATGGACCTCATAAATAAAGACATAGGGAATTTGCAGACTTTGGATCCATCCCAGTTTGGCTTTGTCAAAGGCAGATCATGCCTTCTAAACTTGGTTGACTTTTTCGAAACAGTCACCAAAGCCATTGATGAGGGAAAGGCAGTCCATACAGCCTACCTCGATCTGGCGAAGGCCTTAGATACAATACCCCACTGGTATCATTGAAAACTCATCAGCTTAAATGTTAACCCATACATCACAAGATGGGTTGCAAACTGGCTGAGTGACAGAACCCACAGGGTCAGAGTTGCTGGCGCCATGTCAGACTCAAAGCCTGTCACAAGTGGTGTACCACAGGGCTCAGTCCTGGGCCCACTCTTGTTTGGCATCTACTTTTCCGAAGTACAAGCAAACACAGGAGGGTTATGGCTGACAAAGTTTGCAGATGACTGCAAACTGGGCGCCATAGTAGAAAACACATCTGACACAGATATCCTTCAGAAGGGTCTCACAGAAACGGATAACTGGTGCCAGAGCCATGGCCTAAAGTTAAATACCAAAAAGTGCGTAGTCATACCCTTCGGGAAAAACAAGGTTACCCCTAGCTACCAAATAGGTGGCAATCCACTGAGCACAGAAGAAGTCATCAGGGACCTGGGGACCCAAGTTGATAGTAGTCTGTCATTCGACACCCATGTAACCAAAGTAGTTAGGAAGACCTTCTACATTGCCCACCTTATCATGAAGGGATTCTCATCTAGATCAAGGGAGGTCATAGTCTCCCTATACTCATCACTCATCAGACCAATGATTGAGTACAATGCCCCATTCGGAATGTATCTAACCCGACACCTGCAGCAGCTTGAGAGGCCACAAAAGTTCCTCACCAAAAGGATAAAGGGTCTCAAACATCTGTCCTATGCTGCCCGACTGAAAGAACTTCAACTCTATTCAGTCGCTTACCGCCTGCTCAGAGGTGACCTTTGCCTAACATACAAGGCCATGTCAAACCCAGATTTGATGAATATGCTTCACCTCAAAAAATCTAGATCCGTCAGAGCCTCAAGGGCGGGAGACTTAAACCTTGACACGGCTATTAATAGGACGTGCTGGAGGGATAGATTCATCACCCAAAGACTCCCTATGCTGTGGAACAAAATCCCGGTATATGTGAGGCAGAGCACCTCGCTGGCCTTGTTCAAGAGAAATCTTGACCAATGGATGGGAGATCGCAGATATACCCCAGGGATTACCTCCGTGTCACTGCTCGACACAGGCACAGCAAAATAATGGGTATAGTTCCCCATACTAAAGGGGTGGCGTAAGCCACAAAACTATGGGCTAGGCTTGTAAATGCCCTCAGGCAGATAGCCTAGTATGAACCTATGAACCATGTGCTTCATAGAAGTGGCTGGCCACTGGACTTTCTAACCTCCCCCTCCTTATGTCACCGATGTGCTCAAGAATTCTTAATTTCACTCTTCTCTTGGTCTGACCAATATACCATTTTCTTGGTGCACAATTGCATCCTGATATATAAATTACACCCAAAGAATTACAATCAAAATGGTCTATGGCATTAAAAATAACTCCATTGATTCTAGTGCCATCCAAATTTCTACATCTATTACAGACCTTACACTGGTGCCGGAGTCACGGCCTTAAACTAAATGCCAAAAAATGTATAGTCATCCCCTTTGGGAAAAACAAAGCACCCACAAATTATCACATAGACAGCAACCCACTGAGTACGGAAAAAGTAATCGGAGACCTAGGGACCCAAGTCGACAGCGACCTCTCATTTGACACCCACGTTGCCAAAGTGGTTAGAAAAACATTCTACCTTGCACACCTCATCATGAAGGGATTCACATCCAGATCCAAGGATGTCATTGTACCCCTATACTCCTCCCTCGTCAGACCCATGATTGAGTACAATGCCCCATTTGGTATGTACCTCACCCGGCATTTGCAGCAGCTGGAGAGACCACAAAGGTACCTCACTAAGAGGATCAAGGGTCTCCCAACATATGTCTTATTCTGCCAGACTAAAGAAACTTCAGCTCTATTCAGTAGCATACTGCCTGCTCAGAGGTGATCTCTGCCTGACGTACAAGGCTATGTCCAATCAGGATCTGATGGACATGCTCCACCTCAAAAAATCCAAATCCATCAGGACCATGAGAGCTAAAGACTTAAACCTCGGCACAAGTATGAATAGGACATGCTGGAGGGATAGATTCATAATCCAGAGGCTTCCCATGCTTTGGAGCAAGATCCCAGTTCATATTAGGCAGAGCCCCTCACTGACTCTCTTCAAGAGAAATCTTGATGAGTGGATGGGAGATCGTAAGTTTACCCCAGGGGTCACATCTGTGTCACTGCTAGACAGGGGCACAGTAAAATAATTCTATTATATAAGGGGACCTTCATTATGTCACTACTAGACAGAGGCACAGTATTCTAAATTTATTCTGTACATTTTTGTACCATTTCATGGGGTGGCAAAAGCCACATCACTATGGCTAGGCTTACAAATGCCCCAGGGCAGATAGCCTAGTACTAAACTATGAAACTTTCCACAGGCATATGTCCCATTCATTTGCCAACATTTTATCCAAATCCCCAGATTAAAGGGGAAAGATTTCTGCACGCTTTAGACATGCACAGCTACGCTTCTATTTGGACAAAACAAAAGCTTTCAGAAAAACTGAGCAACTTGTTTGTAGCTTATGCTGCACAATCACAAGGAAAGCCTATCTCAAAGCAGACTATTTCAAAATGGATAGGACACTGCATTCGTTTCTGCTATTCACAGCATGGCAAATCAGTGCCTAAGGGCATTAGGCCACATTCAACCAGAGCAGCAGCCTTCCTCAGAGGAGTACCAACCAAAGACATTCTAGAGGCTGCAACCTGGAGTTTAGTGCACACTTTCACCAAGCACTACCACTTACCTCTACTCTACGCTAAATCCAGAGCAGGCGTTGCCACTGCAGTTCTGCAGGGCCTTGTAGCCTCTCCTAATCCTATTTAGGCCCAGCCACCCAACCTCAGCTTTGGGATTCAACCCAAGTGTAATGACTGCAACAGTGAAACCCGATGAACATAGTACAGTTGTGTACCTACCATAAATGTAGATGTTAGAGTGTATTCACTGTTGCAGTCCAGGTTACCCACCCACCATCTCCCTTTTTTTGCTGGGACTTTTCTGTACTTCTCTATTCTATACAACCTATGTGGTGTATTTGCTTGTAGATGAAGGAAATGTTTAATGTTAAGTTGTCTATCTCGCCTCCATTCTTGCTGGATGGGTTCGGAGCCGATTCTCTGCTCCGACTCCGCAATCTACTAAAGCTCGAGAGCTATTTACTGGCTCGAGGCCCTCCCTATATCCCACAATGCTAGGCGTCAGATCTCCAGATCTCGTTTGCCCCTTCAGCTACGAGGTTGCGATTTACTTGGCTCCAGGTCGTATTAATCTTTTTTCATATATTTAAAGTTCACTTTAGTTTTTCTTTATAATCTTTTCTTATATTTATAACTTCCTGGTTAGTGAAAACTCTGTTTACTCCGTAAGATCCCCTCTTAGAAACTCGTTTTAGTTAGAGAGTTTCTTCCCTTCCCCCCTTTTTTTTCTCAGTGGCTAATCTCTTCTCCCTTTCCTTGTGTTATAGGGTAGTGTTAGCTCTTTTACTTTAGTACAGTTGTAGACTTGTATGTATAGATTTATATATAGTTAACTGTGTAATTGTTTAATATTGTAGCTTAACTAGTGCGTGTGTGTGTGTTCTGTGTGTTTAAGCACTAGTGATTTTTTTTTCTTTGGTATCCATCATGTCTAAGGATACCAAAGTTTCAGGTTTTAAGAAGCGTGACTCGTGCTGTCAGAAGATGTCTCTGATAGACGGTCACACTTCTTGCGTTTATTGCTTGGGCCCCCTACACCTGCAGGACTCCTCGGTCTGTCATGCCTTCAGCCCGAGAGTCCTGCAGGAGCGTAGGAACAAGCTCATCCTGAGAGGCTTACTTAAGCCAGAAGGATCCCCGACCAAGCCTTCGGGTAAATCCTCTAAGCCCGCCAAGCCGTCGGCTCCCAGTTCGGAGCCGTCGCCTGGTGGAGCACCTGCCTCCTAGTTGGCTCCGGCTGGAGCAGACTCCTCTAGACCTGTCGGCTCCGACTTTACTGTCGGAGCCATCTTCGAGCCGAAAACGTTCTAGGTCCCCTTCCCTAGAATCTGTTCGCTCGGCTCCGAGGTCACCATTACTCCAATCTGAGAAGCCATAGGTCCCACTCATCTCTGTCTTCCAGGCTATCTGATCATGACCTAGAGAGGGTGGTTAGCAGACTCCTTAAGTCGCAGGCCCTGGCCAAAATTTTAACCAGCACATCTCAACAGACTGTGGCTGTCCCAGTATCTACAGCAGTTCCTCCTCCGACTCCCTCCTTGTGTCCAGAGCCGGTTGGGGCTCGAATCTTGGTAACGTCGGAACCGATGCCACACCTTTCGGCTCCGTCTGCTCCGATCTCTTCCTTGGTTCTGTCCTTGGAGGGATCTGGGTGCTGAGACTCCCTCGTCTGCTCCGAGGGGGCGAGTGGCATCGGACCCTTGTCCGACCTCGTTCTGCTTCTCGGAGCATCGGCGCAGGTGAGCTCGGCTCAGACATCGGCCTCGGAGCCATCCTTCTCTGTGCCGTCAGGGGTTCTATTCTCCAAAGAGCAGGGACCTTCTGCCCTGCCTGACAGAGGTGCCTTCGAGGTCATGAGGAGTGTGCTGACTCCTGAGTCGGCCCCTTGATCAGCCCCTTCGGCTCCTCCCCCCATGGTGCCTGCATCGGTCTCTGTCCACCCTCCTGACTCCAAGCGTGGAGAGCAAACGCTCCAGGTCGCCCCATTGGGCATATCTTCCTCTTCCGAGGCCTCCCCCGATCCTTTGGAGGAGCCCCCCCGGAAGAGAAAATGCAAGAGGAAACAGACTCCCCCGAGTCAGTCGCGTCTGATACCGACTTGGAGGATTCGGAAGGGTCCCCAAGATCCCCCTCTGAGGATGTCTCCTTTTCAGACATCCTAGAAATCCTTAAGCAGAGGGGGAACTGGACTGCCCTTAACCCTTCGGAGGATGAGTCGGTCTACCTGGACGCGTTTGGTTTACGCCCTTCCACCTCCTGGGGGTAACCACCTTTCGACCCACTAATGGAAGTGGTGGCTCGAAAGGTGTGGTCAGCCCCCCGGACACAGTGAAAACAACTCCCCGTAGGCCCACTAAATTTATTACAGCCCCACCCAACAAGCAATTTTTGACAAAAGGTGTCCCTGTTGATGCCATGGTGGTTGCAGCAGCCACAAAGGAGTTGGCTGACCCTTCGGTGCCTGTCCATCTACCTAATAAAGAATCTAGGACAATGGACAGGTACGGGAAGCGGGTGTTTTCCTCAGCGACCTTCTCTATGCGGTCGATGAATTATCTGTGCCATTTCACCCGTCTCCAAAGGGATCTTCTTAAGGAACTGGGTGATGCCCTTCAGGATCCATCAGCTGCGGGGGCTCAAGATGAGATAAACTCCCAGCTGGTGACCCTTAATTCTATCGTCAACTCCTCCATGCGGCTCATTTCTTATGCTGCCGATGGGGTGAGTAGGGCCCCAGGTACAGGTGTGGCTTTGAGAAGACATGCCTGGATGCAGTTATGCAACTTTGCTGACCCCTTTAAGGCGTCCTTCACCAATACCCCCTTTGATGATTCGGCCCTGTTTGGACCACAGGTGAAAGATACCCTTCCCAGGTGTGAGCAGGAAGGCAAGACTCTCTGCCGTGGGAGTCCATTTTTCCACTCCCTCTAGACCATACCCCAAGGGTCAGAAGAGTGGAAAAATGTGGTTTCGGAAACCCCAGGAAGTCATGCCTGACACACTGGGCGAGTTTCCCTCCAGGGGCAGGGGAGGGAACAATAATAGATGCCGCCCGAGGGGCAGATGGGGCCCACAGTATCAGGGTAGCAGAGAATCGTTCTCTAACAAACCCTTTCAGCACCCCTGAGGGGCTGCCCGACTGTCCACCTTCGGAGGTAGTCGGGGGAAGATTGTCACTGTACCCAGAAGCTTGGCAACTCCTCACACAAGACAAATGAGTACGGTCTATCATATCCGAGGGTTACAAGATTCCCTTTGTCCACGCCTCGGTACAAACAACCAAGTCCCTTCCAGATGTTCCACCCGGTCTAAGGGGACAGGCAGTACTAGAAATTTCAAAACTGCTAGACAAACGGGCCATCCAGCCAGTCCCAGCAGACCAGCAAGGATCTGGAATCTACTCCAAGTTCTTTTTGGTGCCAAAAAAGACAGGGGACTGGAGACCCATTTTGGATCTCAGCAGGCTAAACAAGTCTGTTCAAAGAACAAAGTTCCGGATGGTCACGCTCCAGTCCATTCTACCCTTTTTGGGTCAGGACAATTGGATGTGCTCCATAGATCTTCAGGATGCGTACTACCATATAAAAATGAACAGGCGCTCCAGAAGGTTTCTCCGCTCCCAGCCGGAAGCGAAGGTTTCTCCGCTTCCGGCTGGGAGCCATCACTATCAATTCAAGGCCCTGCCCCTTGGTCTCACCATAGCCCCCAGGGTGTTCACCAAATGCATGGCAGTGGTTACGGCTCACCTGAGACGGCGAGGATTCCAGGTGTTGCCATATCTCGACGACTGGCTCCTCACTGCTCCCACCAGGCGTCAACTACTGCGAGTCAGGGATTATACTATCCAAACTTGCACCGAGCTAAGTATATCACTAAATTTCGAAAAGTCTGCATTGTCGTCTTCTCAGTCTATTACCTTTATAGGCGCAATCTTAAATTCAAAAGATCTGTCTGCAAGACTTCCTCTCGACAGAGTTTCAGAAATCTGCCGATATGTGCAAGTCTTACTACAGTGCAACAGGATTCAGGCCAGAGTTGTACTAAAGACCTTGGGCCTCATGGCAGCAGCAATCATACTAGTTCCCCTGGCTCACTTTCACATGCGGCTTTTTCAGTGGATGCTTTTACTCAATTTTCCTTTCAACAGCTTCCAATGTCTCAAGATTAATAATCACTCAATCATGCAAAGACCACCTAGCTTGGTGGATGGTCTACCCTCTGATACTCCAGGGCAGACCGTGTGTTCTTCCTCCTCCTGTTGCCACAGTGACCACGGATGCCTCCTTGATCGGGTGGGGGGGGGGGTCATTTTCAGGGCAGGACTTTCCAAGGCACCTGGCAACCTCTAGAGTACCATCTACACAAATGTCTTGGAGATGAGAGCAGTGCTTTTGGCGTTGCAAGCTCTTCAGGACTCTCTACCCACCGGGACTATTGCAATTCAGACAGACAATACGTCTGTAGTGTGGTACATCAACAAGCAGGGCGGAACCAAGTCCTATCCCTTATGTCGAGAAGCACTCAGACTCTGGCAGTGGGCAATCTCCTCTCAACGGTTTCTGATAGCAACGCACATCCCCGGGAGGTCCAACGTCATAGCGGACAGGCTAAGCAGAGCTATTCTCATGCCTTACGAGTGGTCTCTCAATCAATCAGTAGCGGACAAAATCTTCCGCAGATGGGGTCAACCGTGCTGCGACTTTTTTGCAACCCCTCTCAACAGCAAGTGCGATGACTTCTTCACTCTCTTCCCCCTTCCCGGCCACTCCCCCAGAGACTCTCTAGTTCACGATTGTCCCCGGGGTCTTCTGTACGCATTTCCACCTATTCCTCTAATTCCCAAGCTAATTCAGAAGGCAACCGCTTTGGGATCCAGGATGATTCTCATTGCCCCTTACTGGCCTCGACAAATTTGGTTCCCGTTCCTGCATCGCCACCTGCTGGAGCAGCCGTGGAATCTGGACCCAGTGCCAGACCTCTTGGTCCATCAGTCGGGCGGGCTGCACCAGTCCCTTCAGTCTCTCAACCTTACAGCTTAGTTGCTCCACTTGCCGCACGGTGCCCGAAGCAAAAGCAGTTCGCAAGTGCCGGTCGGCCAACTCCTGAGATTTTCGAAGTCGAATTTCAGATCCGAAGTCTTCAACAAAGCCAAGTACTCCGTTGGGGGAACTTTTTTCTTGCCTCAGACCGATGTCAGAAAAAGTTAATAATTGTATTTCTTGTGGAAAACAAATACCTCATAAGGACTTCCACTCTTACTGTATTCCATGCCTAGGCCCTGATCACGACATCACTAGTTGTCGGTTTTGTGCTAGATTTAACAAACGCACTATTAAACGACGTTTTGATTTTGCTTTGCACTATTTTGGTCGAAGGTTCAATTATACTATGCCATCGGATCAACCGACGACCGCAATTCTCAAAAAACGCAAAGACAAGGATAGACAGGCATCCGAGGTCCAAAACTGACGACGAAGCCTCTTCTAGGCCAGTCGCCAGTTCTCAGTGAGGCACTTTTGCAGCCCCTGACAACTGCTACCTCAGAGCCACAGGCAGCCTCCTACTCCCACGTGGAGACAACTAGGCCTCTGGTAACTCAAGTTATTGGGCTTACAGAATCTAATCCCTCAGATGGGTCTGGAGCTGCTGAGCAGGCATCGGCCTCTGAGGGTGTTTTCAGACCTTCACAACTTACCATTAAAGCAACAGCCAAGACAAAACACCATTAAAGACAAAGAAACAAGTACAGCATTCTTCTGGACAGTCCTCCATGCCTAAGAAACTTGCTTAAAATGGCCGAAGACCTCGTTACTCTAATCATGGGTTCCCATCCCCCTCTTGAGAAAAGGCCTAGGCAGGATACAGACCGATTCCTCTGATCAGGCTTCCATTTCTTCTGATTCCTCTTCAGACCAGGGATACTGTCTACCACCCTATGAGGACTCCGATGCTGAAGAATCTATCCCTTCAGCCTCTCCTCCTGAGGATTACTCTTTTGGGGAAACCTTGCATACCATGAGGGAGCATTTCCATTGGGAAAGTCAGGATTACTCAGAATCCAAGAAAAGGCTCAGGGACTTCCTTTTATTGCCTCAGCATGGGCCCCTGGCTATTCCGCCTGTGTTAGATATTGTGGATGATGTGCTCATCTCCAGATTCTTTGCCCCCTGCACCAGCCAAGCCAGATAGGTATTAGAATCCCTGACTCTCACAAGTTTCTTTATAAAAACCCTTCTGCTGACCCAGAAACCATTTCCCAGGGTCCCAAAGGGGTTAAGGCATCGATTGCAAAAAAATCCAGTGCCCTCTGACAGAGATTCTAGAGCATTGGAAAGATGGGGGAAGAAAGTTTACACATCTGCAGCTTTAGCAGTAAGGGCTTTAAATTGCCAGTTTCACATGCTTAAGTACCAACGATATTTAATGACTCAGTTAAAACAGAAAATGCTTGCAAGCTCAGAAGCTCCTGACTATAAGGAAATGCAGGATTTATTGCATGCAGTGGAACAGGTGGGAAAACATACTCTGCAATGTGGTTTTGATTCTTTAGAGGCCTCTTGTAGAGCTGCAGTTACAGGTTCTGTGATTCGAAGACCTGCTTGGTTAAAAGAACAGAGTTTACCTGATCATGTTAAAGCAAAATTATTGGATGCTCCATTACAGCATGATATGTTGTTTGGTGTTAAGGCAGAAGAGGTGTTAAAGAAAATGGAGGATAAAGCTAAATCTGTGCAAACAGTCAAAGATTTCTTACAGGTACAGCCACCTCAATTTAGCAGTAATTGGCCTACAAAGAATTGGTCCTTTCCAGTGTCAGACAGGCCACAGAGAGGCAGATACAGGCCAAGAGGCAGATCTCAACCCCAAGGCTCTAACAGATGACAGTGGGGTACCTCAACCCCAAAAGGAGGTGAGGACAGGTCTCAACCTTATAGAAAACCGTCCCAATGACTTCCCCCTTCGTATGCCAAGCATTTCTCTTTTGACAGCCCCCTTAGGGGGAAAACTAGCACTTTTTTCTTAAAATTGGCAAACAATCACCCAAGACAAATGGGTTCGAAATATTGTCTCTCAAGGCTACAGGTTTCACTTTCACACTTTACCAAGGATAAAAGGAATGCCAAACCTGCCACAAAATCAATGGGCAGAGGCTCAAAAACAAATTTCAGCCCTCATGGACATGAGAGCTATTCAGAAAATACCACAGCAGGAACAAGGACAAAGATTTTACTCAAGACTCTTCCTGGTCCCCAGAAAGGACAAAGCCTGGAGACCCATACTAGACCTTTCAACTCTAAATACTTACCTGGATGTTCCGAAATTCAAAATATTGACACTACAGCAGCTTCTTCCCATGCTGGGCAAGAAGGCTTGGCTTGTTACTCTGGACCTCAGAGGCATACCTGCATGTCCCTATCAGACAAGATTGCAGAAGATACCTCAGATTCAAAGCTGGTACAATACACTACCAATTCTCTGCACTGCCCTTTGGCTTATCTACTGTGCCCAGGGTCTTTACAAAGTGCCTGGCACCAGTAATTGCATTTTGCAGACAAAAAGGAATTCAAATACATCCATACCTAGACGACTGCCCTCATTCAAGCAGAGAGAAAGGACATTCTTCTAAAGCATCTGGCGTTTGTAAAAAAAAGTTGCTGATTTCTCTAGGGTACACTGTAAACAAAAAGAAGTCAAAACTAGTGCCCTCACAACAAATAATATTCCTGGGTGCCAGCTTAAATACAATGGCCCAGATGGCTTCTCACGCCAGACAAACAAGGACAACTGACTCAATATTTTCAATTACTGGCAAAAAAAATCCCATCTCCCTGCAAGAAAAATTCTGCAGGCCCTGGGATTCACGGCATCCTGCATACTACTAATCCCATATGCCAGACTGCATATGAGGAAATTACAGTGGTACCTAAAAAGTATTGGGATTCAACACGCTCACAGTTTAGAAGCAGTAATACCAATAATTCCCTGCCTACAACAGGAGTGGTGGGCACAGGCATGTCACCTCAACAAGGGTCAGCCTTTCACTCTACCCACAGCCAGGCAGACTCTAACAACAGATGCTTCGGACTACGCCTGGTGAGCACACATGGCAGGAAAATGTATTCAGGGCAAGTGGACCACAGACCAAATGCATCGTCACATCAATCAAAAAGAGATGTTGGCTGTTCAAAATGCCCTAATAGCTTTCAAGGACCTTCTGCATCCAGGACAATTACTATTGAAGACGGACAACACCACAATAATGTGGTACATAAACAAGCAAGGGGTCACTCATTCTTATCCCCTATGCAGGCAAACCATGACCTTGTGGAACACAGCTCTAACTTATCAAGTTCATCTGCAAGCACAATTCCTGCCAGGAAAGAAAAATACTCTGGCAGACGATCTAAGCAGAAATATCATGGACCCTCACAAATGGAAATTGAATCCACAAATCTTCAGCATGGCAACGCAAAAATGGGGATGCCCAGACATAGATCGTTTTGCCTCCCCACTAAATTGCCAACTACAAAAATTCTGCACAAGGACTTACCACACACAAGCATGGAAAGTGGATGCTCTTTCATTCAGCTGGAAAAGCCTAAAAGTTTATGCCTTCCCACCACTCTCTCTCATTTCAAAGGTACTCCTAAAAGCCAGACAAGAAAAACCACAGATGATCCTGATTGCTCCAGACTGGCCACGCCAGCACTGGTACCCAATCTTAAAGAACTTGGCTCAAGGCCCACCATGGATTATGCCTCAAATTTCACACCTCCTGACTCAACAAAACAATCAGATCCTGCACAGTCAGCTCAAGACCCTAAACCTGGCTGCATGGCAGATTCATTAGCCAAACAGGCAACACCTCTTTCTAAAGCTGTTATGGATGTCATTTTGGAGGCCAGGAGGCCTAGCACCAGGAAATCTTACTCAGAAAAATGGAAGAGATTCTGTGCCTGGAACCAGGCTCATCCCTTGCTAAAGCAGTATCTCAGAGGGGCAAAAAACATAAGACTGCTCCGGAGAGCACCAACTTGGGACCTCAATTTTGTTTTGGAAAAACTGACCCTGCCACCTTTTGAGCCAGCCAATACAGCCAATCTAAAATTTTTATCATGGAAAACAGCTCTGCTCCTGGCAGTAACTTCGGCACGAAGAGTCTCAGAGCTACAGGCATTAATGGCAGTGGAACCTTTTATAATTTTTCATCAGGACAGGGTTTCTTTAAGGACAGACCATACCTTTATGCCAAAGGTAGTATCCAGTGTGGCTCTTAACCAGACCATCCATTTGCCAACTTTTTACCCAAACCCCCAGAATAAAGGGGAGAAACTTCTGCACCCTTTGGACATGCACACAGCTACGCTTCTACTTGGACAAAACAAAAACTTTCAGGAAAACTGAGCAACTGTTTGTAGCATATGCTGCAGGATCGCAAGGCAAGGCTATCTCAAAACAGACCATCTCCAAATGGATAGGACACTGTATTCGTTACTGTTACAGCATGGAAAATCAGTCCCTAATAACATTAGGCCACATTCTACCAGGGCAACAGCCACTTCAGCCGTTCTCAGAGGAGTACCAGCCAAGGAGATTTTGGAGGCTGCAACTTGGAGTTCAGTGCACACCTTTACCAAGCATTACCACTTGCCTCTTTACTCTAAATCCAGAGCGGGGTTTGCCACTGCAGTTCTGCAGGGCCTCATAGCCAATCCTAACTCTTTGTAGACCAGCCACCCAACCTTAGCTTTGGGATTCTACCCAAGTGTAATGACTGCAGCAGTGTAACACGATGAACATAGTACAGTTTTGTACCTACCATAAAAGTAGATGTTCGAGTGTTTACACTGCTGCAGTCCAGGTTACCCTCCCTCCATCCCCTCTGTCCTAGCTGGATGTATCTATACCTTTCTATCCTATACAACCTTTGTGGGGTATTTGCTTGTAACTGAAGGTATTGTGTTTATGGCAATATGTATTGCCTACCTACTTGGGGGCACCTGACATCTGGGGCAGGAAAAACTGAAGAAAATGGCATCTGATACATCTTATCTGGCGCACTGACGTCAGGGAAGAGGCAACAGCAACCGATGCCAGACCAAGACTTTGGAACTCAGGCCGACTGCGGGACCGCCTGACGGCAGGATAACCCAAATGTAATGACTGCAGCAGTGTGAACACTCGAACATCTACATTTATGGTAGGTACAAAACTGTACTTTGTGCCCCTCACCAGGCTAGACAAGGAGAAAGTCACGGTAAGTTGCTTGTCAGGTGCTAGAATCTGCCATGTCACGCACGCACTTATCTGTTAAAAACAGGTACCGTTATGACTCAGTCATAGTCCATGTTGGTGTGAATGACGTGAGACATAACTCGCTGGACTATATGAAGAGAGATGATCGAACTCACTAAATGTGTCCCAGGCAGGCATGTCCCTATCCTTATGCAGCATCATACCATCACCCAGCATGATGCCTCAATACAAACAGAAAATGTTTGACTTCAGCAATTAGCTTAGTTTCTGGTGTCATTCTAAGGGGATCCAGTAACCTGACAGCCTGGGAGGACATGAATGACAGACCATGATGCTTCCCAGAGATGGCCTTCATCTGTCTGCCCTGGGCTTTAGGCTTCTGGCAAAGGCTCTTGCCTCCCCATAGTGCTTTTTTTAGGCAAAGTCATGAACACAAAATTACCAGCATGAAAAATTTTGCTAAACGAAATTTAAAGGTCATGCTGCTAAATGCTAGGAGTCCTTGGCATGAAACTGTAGTCATTGCAAGCATTCCTTGCCCTGGAGGATGCTGACATTTGTGCAGTCACTGAACCCTTGTTCAAAGCTACAGAGAGCACCTCAGCCTTACCAGGTTACTCATCCTACCTTACTTTCAGAACCCAAATGGAGGTTAGAAAGCCAAAGGAGGTGGAGTTTTAATATTTGTCAAAGACGTGCACATTTCCAGGCTGGTCAGACATGAAGCACAGGAGATGCTCCAAGCGCAGTTAACTGTTGACAAAACACCTATTCAACTCATACAGACCCCTCGGCCATGGCAGTGCATTGGATCAGCTGGTCGACACCCCTACAAGAGGTGAAAATATTCTGGACCTGGTCCTAACCAACATATGAGTAGCCACTGTAGCACCAGTACAGTGTCATCCTCCTTGGTAAGATCCGACCATAAAGCAATCTCTTTCAAAGTCATCATCTCCCCTGACTCCCCCCTTTGTCAGGGTCAAACAAAAAAATTTTCTAAAGCTGATTACAATCTCCTGAGAGCAGTTATAAGAAGCTTCAGAGCCGCCATCCCTTCAGTTGGCACTAGCACTAATGTCCAAGCCTACACCAAAAAACTATGAGCACCTACATAACTCTGTGGGCTCAGCAATACCTCACAGGACCAAATCAGCTTCCTCGAGGAAGACTAAACCTGTGTAATGGACAGCAGCAATAAACAAACTATAATAAAGCTGTCCAGGACCAAGAAGGAGCAGGTGCCAAGTTTGAAGCAATCTCTCCTTTGTCTGAACAAGCAAATAAGGTCAGTGGTGAAATTCTCTCAGGCTAACTTCGAGTCCATATTGGCCGCATCCACTAAGGGCAATCTCAGCCGCAATCTCAAAGGTAACATCTAAATCTTTTTTGAGCTGGTGGTGAATAGCACCACATACACAAATGCTGTAGATGTAGCCAGCCTGCCGGCAGGCAGTTTCACTGAAAACTTCACTCCCTTGTCTCCCCCCCCCCCCCATCAGTAAACCAGGACATCCCCAGCACCTGCCCCCCTCCCCTCATCACCAGAGAGCAGGCCTTTAATGCCCACTCAAAGGCAGAAAATAGTCTCCATGGGACCCGACAACACCCCTGGCTGTATCCTACATGAACTCGCGCATGAGCTCTCAGCTCCATTAGGCATCCTGTTCAACCAAAGCCTGAGCACCGGCTTCATCCCAGCTGAATGGAGTACAACCACTGCCATCCCTCTGCACAAAGGTGAAGCATCCACTGACCCAGGCAGCTATAGGCCCATCAGGCTAACTAATCTGCAAGGCCATGGAATGCATTATCATGAATTTTATAAACCAGGACATTGTGTGGGTCAAGCGTTTGGAGGTTGCCAGTTTGGTTTTGTCAAAGGGAGCTCATGCCTGTTTAACTTGGTCTTCTTCAAAGCAGTCACCAAAACCATGGATGAGGGGAAGAATGTGTACACTGCCTACCTTGACATAGCCAAAGCTTTCGACACTATTCCCCACTCAGGCGTAATAGATACTCTCCCAGCTAGGCATCAACCCATAAGTTACCAGACGGGTAGTAACTGGCTCACTGATGGAACCCACTCAGTCAAAATAGGGGAAGCCACCTCTAGTAGTAGGCCCGTAATGAGCGGTGTACCCCAAGGATTGGTCTTGGGGCTTCTACTGTTTGGCTATATTTTTTTGAGGTTTAAGCCAAAACCGGTGGTCTGTGGCTGACCAAGTTTGCAGATGACTGCACTTGACGCAGCACATGAAAAAGGCAATCCAAACAGTACCTGTTTTTAACAGACAGGAGTGCGTGCGTGATATGGCAGATTCTAGCACCTGACAAGCAACTAACCATGACTTTCTCCTTGTCTAGCCTGGTGAGGGGCACAACTGTGTCTCGCGATAGTCTCTCCTAGGACTAGTATGTTGGGTTTGTGGCTGGGCCTTAGAGGCTGTGAAACACAGGCATGTGTACTACATGTGATGCTTGGTGCTGTGGGTTGTGATGTGCGTGTGCATTTTTGCTTAGTGGTATGAACTTCTTCCAAGAGGGACTTACCTGAACCAATTACTGGTGCTAGAAACATGGCCTCAAACTGAATGACAAGAAATGCATCATCCCTTTTGGGGAAAATGGCATCTTCACTAATCACAGTAATAATGTACTAAGCATGCAATCAGTAGTGAAGGACTTGGGCACCCAGGTTGACAGCAAACTGACGTTTGACCACCATGTTGCCTCTGTTGTATGGAAGGCTTTCTACATGGCCCACTTCATAAGTAAGGGTATTTCATCCAGGAGCAAGGTCATAACATCCCTGTACTCCTCTTATCAGACCCATTATCAGGTACAGCGCCCCCTTCGGCATGTACCTTGCCAAGCACATGCAGCAGCTGGAAAGACCACAGAGATTCCTGACCAAGAAAATCCAGGGTCTCAAACACCTATCCTGTACAGACAGGCTAAAAGCCCTGTCCCTCTCCTTAGTTCCGTACAGACTACTCTGAGGTGACCTGTGTCTGGCATACAAGACCATCTCAGACCCAGCCCTGATTGAGTTGCTGCATATCCGTAAGTCAAACTCCACTCGTGCAGCCCCGCACACAAGGCCTTAACTTGGTCTGTGACATTAGTAGAACTTGTTGGCGGGATATATTTGTGTCTCAGACTACCCCATCTGTGGAATACACTCCCTCTGCATGTCAAGCAGAGTACCTCACTAGCCCTCTTTTAGAGGAATCTGGACAACTGGATGGGAAACAGAAAATACATCCCTGGGTTCCCACCTCGGTCTCTGCTGGACAGGGGAAACAGGTGCTGACTGTGTGGGAACATGGGTGAAATTCTTGGCTAGGCTTATAAGGGCCTCTGGGCCAGTAGTGTAGTATCATCCCATGAACCTGTGGCAGATGTCTGTCCGATGTCAGCCTACGTGTGACGTACCACGCACCCTATTATAGTGAATCTTTTGTATACCGGCCAAACTTCATGTTATGAATACTACAACAGAGAAAAGAGGGACATCTATTGTTATAGTAAGATTTTATGCAAATATTCTATTTTCTAATAGATCATTGTTGCAGGAGCCCTCCTTCCCTTCAGCCCCCTTATTTTGGCTGTTTTTTTTTTTTTTGTATTGCCAAGTTGTGGATGTATAGATCTTTGTATACATAATTTACTGTTGGGCTCGTTTCATAATATCATTTCAGGGCTCTTGCCTCTGTTGTGTATAGAAAAAGCTCTGAAATAACTGGTGCTGTAACTGACTTTATAGAGTTCCCCTTGAGCACTTGACACAGCACATGAAAAAGGCAACCCAAAGCTTTGAAAACTGACTAGTCGGAGTGTAGGATCCAAATAGCTTTGGGCTATTACAACAGCAATATATTAGAACATCTGTTTTGGTAAGTTTACTTAAACAACTGTACTTTTTATGTGAACATGTTTGTAGAACAAAGTGGAGTTAATTTTGTAACTCCCCTGGCCATTTCATAATGAGCTGAACCTGGCAAGACTGACATGCCCATTTTTGCAAACTTGAATGTACCAAGATTTTCTTTTTTGTTTTACTTGCAGTTGGTCCGCATTGCCAAAGTGCTAGGTACAGATGAACTTTTTGGTTACCTCAAGAAATATCATATCGATTTGGACCCAAGGTTTAATGACATACTTGGACAGTAAGTATGCAAATTCTGTTATCCTATCACATGTACAATGTAAACGAGTTAACTGCAGTAAACCACCAAGAATGCAGTTACTCTGTTCAAGGAAAATAAGTCCACAGTAGTAGAAACGCTTAATTTATTAAATGAGATAAAATCTTTCGGGATACACCCTTCCTCAGTTATTACAATTCATTTAAAAACACAGTGCATTTTATATCTTCTATTGCATAGTAGCACATGACACAGCCAGTCAGTAGAACAACAAATTCAATTTACAATCATTAAATAAAACATAAAATACATAAATACTATAAATTTTTGTTAAATAAATGTATAGGCATTACTAAAAAGACACTATCATGTCATTTATGTTGCATTTGTTTCTCCATTAAATATGGCTTTTATAGTTGTCATTATTGTTTAAACAAGGAAACTTAGCATCTAGTCTAGTAATCCACCCATACTCGGCGATGCCCAGTTTATTATTTACATACCCTCCTCTTATAATCTGAAGTAGTTAACTTCATTTGTGCATCAACCTATGGGTCTTCGGATCCATATCGGATTTGAGCCGGCAGTTTCCAACAGCTGAGATCCGAGCTCCAAGCTCCTCCCCTACCCATAATCCCCTGCCATCCCTACTTGACCTCAGGTCTAGTTTGCCACGGTTGAAGCCAGCAGCTTGATCTTTGAGTTCCAGGCATTGGGATTTTCTAATCAAGACTTTGTGAGGAAAAATTTGTCTTTTCTTTACTTTCCTGTCAAAAAGTGTTGTGTGTGTGTTGCTTCCCCTTGTAGTTTTCTTCGCTACAAATTTTAATTTTAGCTCCCCCCCCCCCCCTCGTGAGAGCGTTAGGGCGTGTGTCTGTGTGTGCTTGGGGCCTAGTGTGTGTGTCTTTCTTACAATGTCTGAGGCCCCAAAGACATCCTTTTCTAAATGTACCAAGTGTGGCCATAAGCTATCCCCAGCGGATGGCCACACTCGGTGCGTTTTGTGCCTTGGGATTGAACACCTCTCCTCTGGTTGCACTATTTGTGCGGCGTTCAACCCCAGGGCACTTAAGGACCGGAGGTTGAAGTTGATTCTGGCGGGACTTCTGCTCCGACCTCCGGACCCCCGTGGTGCCTGCCGCAGCTGCGGCAGTACCCACGACTGCTTCCCTTCCCCTGGCCGGGACTCAACCTCCCACCTCGGGCCAGGAGGATAGGGAAGCCAGAAAAGAGAAGCGCAGGGAGAAGCGCCACAAGCGGTGGGCCGAGGCCTCTTCTTCGGCCCCTCTAGCTAAGCGGCTTCTCCCTCCAAGACCTCCGAGCCTTCTCCTTCCTGGCTCCGGTTACCTTGCTTCTCACCGGGACTGGAGGAGGAGGATGCCCGGTCGCCCTAGAGGTCATCGAGGCGGCACTCCCGTCCCGCCTCTGTGACTTCGTCCAGGTCCACCAAAAGCTTAATGGACGCAGATGATAAGATTCCTCCAGGCCCAGCTGCAGATGGGAGTGCTCCTGCCCCCCCCTCTGGGGGGGGAGCTCGACCCCCTTTTTCGCCCCGATAGCTTTCTCCAACCTGCTTCCCAGGTTTGGAGTCCTCTGAGCCGAGTGGCGTTGGAGCCGGGGGGGTGTCGGCGCCGATAGTATCGGGTACTACAGCGCCCTCGAGTCTGTCAGGTCCCTTTTTGGCGGATCCGAGCAATCGGAGCCGAGAGCCGAGCTTTGGATCTGAGGGTGTCAGTGTGCCTTCGGCTCCGTCCAGGTCAGAGCATACTGGCCCGTCGGATCCAATAGCGTCGGCTCCGACCCCGATCCGCTCGTCTGATCCGAGGGAGGGTTTGCTCTCGGATCCCAGAGAGAGCAGCTCTCCTTCAGCTTTCGACGTGGTGGAGAGGGCTCTGTCGAGGGATTCCAGGCCCCCTGGCCACAGCTACGGCTCCACCCCGCACTCCCTCTCAGTTGGCTCTGACTTGTATATCACCCAGCCCCAGAGACAGCCTGCTCTAACGTCCCAGGTAGTTCCCTTGTTGGGACATGAGCCTGGTGAGGCCTCCTCGGATAGCCCCCCCCCCCCGAGAAAGTCCCTCACAAGCGCAAAAGGAGGCACTTGGACTGCCCTGAGTCCTTGACCGAGGACACAGATTTGGAGGAAGGGGAAGGCTCCCCAAGATCACCCCCCGAAGATGTCTCCTTTGGAGACATCATGGAGATGCTCAGAATAAGGGGAGGGTGGTCCGCCCCAAAGCCTACCTCAGACGAATTTGTGTTCCTGGAGGCGTTTGAAGCATGCCAGTCTACCTCTTGGGTGTCCCCTCCAGCCGACCCCCTGGTAGACCTGATCACTACCAGGGCGTGGAAGGAGCCGGACACTTTGGAGCCAGTCCCGAAGAGGCCTGATAGGATGCTTAGTCCCCCCTCCGACAGAGTGCACTGAAGTAAAGGATCCCCGGTAGATGCCATGTTGGTGGCGGCAGCCACCAAGAGGGAAATGGCCCAAGAATGTTCCTCGTTCCATCCTCCTAGCAAGGAGTTTCAGGCAATGGACCGCCTTGGGAAGCAAGTCTTCAGTTCAGCTACCTTCTCGGTAAGGTCACTGAACTACATGGCACATGTCATACGGCTCCAGCGAGACCTTATTAAAGAGTACGCTGGGTCGCCCCCGGAGTCCATGTCGGCGGAGGACAAGCAGGTGTACTCTACCCGAATGGCCACTCTTGGGTCTACTTCTTATACCTCTATGCGGATACTATCCCATGCTACAGAAGGAGCCGCTAGAGCTAGCGGAGCGGGCGTCGTCGTGAGGCGACAGGCGTGGCTCCGCCACTGTGATTTCGCGGAACCCTTTAAGGCATCGTTCGCTAATGCCCCATTCGATGGTTCTGCCCTCTTTGGCAAAACCGTACGTGAAACTTTAGTCCAGAGCGAGAAGGACGGGAAGACATTGTCTGCCGTCGGAGTCCGCTTCTCTGCTCTCCAGAGGTCTTTCTCCAAGAATGAAAAGGGACAGAAGAAGATGTGGTTCCGGAAGTCGCAACAGTCCCGTGACGCTCCAGACATCCAGTCCTTCTGAGGCAGAGGAGGACAAGGGTGGACACCGCCCTAGAGGCAGAGGGGGTCCAAGGAGTTTTGGGTCCAGAAAATCGTTCTCTGATCGGTTCACGCAGCAACCCTGAGGGGTTACCCGACTGCTCCACTCTGGAGGCAGTCGGGGGGGGGGGGGTTTCGAGGCACCTGGCAGCTTGGGAGTCCATCACGACAGATCACTGGGTGCTTCGTATCATATCCAGAGGTTACCAAATCCCCCTCGCAATCCCAGATCCCTCCCCGATGTCCCCCCCGATCAGAGGGAGGCCACGGCTGCGGAAATCCAGCAGCTGCTAGAAAAAAGAGCCATTCAGCACGTCTCCCCAGACCAATTTGGATCGGGCTTTTACTCCAGGTTCTTCTTGGTTCCAAAAAAGACGGGGGACTTTAGGCCAATCCTCTATCTATCCCTCTTGAACCTGTCAGTAACCAAAGAAAAGTTCCGGATGGTCACACTTCAATCCATTCTCCCCCTCTTGCAAGAGAACGACTGGATGTGCTCTATAGACCTCAAGGATGCGTACTACCACATCTTGATGGACAGACGCTCCAGGAGGTTCCTTCGCTTCCGGCTAGGAGCCAGTCATTACCAATTCAGGGTCCTCCCCTTTGGTCTCACCACAGCCCCCAGGGTGTTTACCAAGGTTTTGTCAGTGATAGCGGCCCACCTGAGACTCCAGGGAATTCAGGTCTTCCCCTACCTGGACGAATGGCTCCTGACCGCCCCCACAAGGCATCTACTCTGCGCGGCCAGGGACTCTTTCCTCCATCTAGCTCCCCGGCTGGGGATCACAGTCAGTGTAGAGAAATCTTCCCTCCTGCCGACCCAAATCATAGACTTCATCGGGGCCAGATTGGATACATGCCAGCTCCTAGCCTTCTTGACTTCGGACCGGCTTCGAACCCTGAGACTCCATGTGCAGGCCATTCTTCAATCCCCATCTCCTTCAGCAGCTTTGGTCCTGAGGGCCCTAGGGTCGATGGCATCTGCCATCACCTGCTGCCCATGGCGCGTTTGAACATGAGGGTCCTGCAGTGGACCCTCCAAGTCCAATGGTCCTTCCTGCATTACCCTCTAAACCATCCCATTCGCCTCAGCAGGGTTTGCAGGAAGGCCCTCCTGTGGTCGGCCCTTTGCTATGTCCCATCCCCTAACCATGGTGACCACGGACGCCTCTCGCCTTGGGGGGGGGCATTGTCTAGGCAGGACAGTCCAAGGCACGTGGGACCACACGGAGACCTCGCTGCATATCAGTGTCCTAGAGATGAGGGCGGTGCTGTTGGCGTTGCAAGCACTCCAGAGCCTTCTTCCCATGGGGACTATTGCTGTCCAGACAGACAGCATGTTGGTAGTCTGGTATGTCAACAAACAAGGGGGAACCAGGTCCTATCCACTTTGCCGAGAGGCCATGAGAGTGTGGGAATGGGCGATCTCCACCAACCGCTTTCTCATAGCGACGCACATTCCGGGATGGTCCAACATCCTAGCGGACAGACGGAGTCGCACGATTCTCTTGCCGTACGAGTGGTCTCTGAATCCCGAAGTAGCGAAACAAATATTCTCCAAATTGGGTCAACCTTGTTGCGATCTTTTTGCTTCTCCCTCAAACACGAAGTGCAACAACTACTTCGCTCTAATTCCCCCACCCGGGGAATCCACCCGAGATGCTCTGGCACATGCTTGGCCACCCGGTCTCCTTTATGCTTATCCTCCTCTTCCTCTAATGCTGAAGTTCTTATAGAAACCCATTCGCTGGGGAGCAGAATAATCCTCATTGCCCCATTCTGGCCTCGTCAGGCTTGGTTCCCTTATCTATGGTCTCATCTAGTGAATCCTCCCTGGATTCTGGATCCCATCCCGGATCTGATCTCGCACCCATTAGACCTTCCGATCCCGAATCTGGACAATCTGAAGCTCACGGCTTGGTTGCTCCAGTTCCACTCCTCGCTAGGACTCCTGGTATCTGTTCTCCGGTCAAAGCTATCTTAGTGGCGGCCCACAAGCCGTCTACTAGAAGACTTTATGATAGCAAATGGAAACGTTTTTCTGTTTGGGCGGAGCAACAAAACATAGACCCCCTTTACGGCTCCGTTGCCCGCGGTTAGACTTTTTGTCAGGACTTTTTGACCAAGGAGCCAGCTCTTCCATGGTCAGAGTTTAGCTGGCAGCAATTTCACATTATCACGTGGGGAGTGACCTAGGCCCTTTGATCTCAACCAGATTGTGTAAAGCCTTTTTGAAGGGTACCTTCCTACTAAGACCCCCGGTGAAGGACGTAGTCCCTCCTTGGGATTTAGCGCTCGTGCTCCAGGCTTTGACAGCTCCTCCCTTTGAGCCTGCAGCTTCAGTGGATCTTAAACTATTATCCTGGAAAACAGCCTTTCTCGTCGCTATCACTTCGGCCAGAAGGGTTTCTGAACTACAAGCCCTTTCCACCAAGCCACCGTATTTGACTTTTCACAAAGACAGAGTATCCCTCAGGACCAATCCCTCCTTTCTTCCTAAGATTGCTTCCGAATCAAATATCAATCAAAATATTAACTTACCTGTCTTCTTTCCCAATTACCAAAACAAAGGCGAATATAAATTGCACTCGGATGTTCATAGACAACTACGTTTCTACTTGCACAGAACAGCTGGTCATAGGCAATCAGACCAGCTATTTATTTCCTTTGCTAAAACTAATTTTGGAAAGTCAGTTTCTAAAGTCGCACTGTCCAGATGGATTTCAGTGTATTCTACTAGCATATGAAAGTTCTGACCGGCCCACATCCCAAGGAGTCCACGCCCATTCTACTAGGTCAGTTTCCACCTCTGCTGCCTTTCATTCTAGAGTCTCATTGGATGAAATTTGTTCGGCAGCCACTTGGGCTTCATCTCGTACCTTTATTAATCATAAGTTGGACCTGGTCTCCAGAGGGAGAGCATCCTTTGGCTCTGCAGTGCTCCGGAACATCCTTCCATGAGGACCTCCCAAGATTTAGGTAGCTGGGGACTCTGGTCCCATAGGTTGATGCACAAATGAAGTTAACTACTTCAGATTAAGAAGTTATGTACTCACCATAACGTTCCATCTGAGTAGGTAAACTTCATTTGGCAGCAACCGTTCCCCCCTCCTTCCCCCTGACCGGATGTTTATATTACTCATTGTCATCTGATTGTATCGAGGTCAGACCATAGACTGGCTATTTGGTGCAGGTCCTGCATTAGGCAAACTCGATCTGAGGTCAGGTAGGGATGGCAGGGGATTACGGGTAGGGGGAGGAGCTTGGAGCTCAGATCTCAGCTGTTGGAAACTGCCGGCTCGGATCGGATATGGATCCAAAGGACCCATAGGTTGCTGCCAAATGAAGTTTACCTACTCAGATGGAAAGTTATGGTGAGTACATAACTTCTTATTCCTTTGAACAACTTCCAATACCTTAAATTTAAAAGCATGTGTGCTTCCATATTCATTCACATGTCTAGCCAAGGCATTTGTTAATATGTTTCTTCTTATATCAGACTTGTGCTCTATTATTCGATCTTTCAATTGTCTTGAACATTTTCCTACATAGAAACATGTACATCTTATACACGTGCCCAAGTAAACAACTAATGATGTATTTACATGTTGCTTGATACCTTATATTAAACTTGTACTTAGTTATTGGATGTTCAAATTCTAGCAGATTACAGATATTATTGCAGCAGCTACAGCTATAGTATGGCAAAGTACCACATCTGTCACTAAAAGTTGTAGTATTGACCTTAAAGTCCTTATAATTGCCTTCATAGGTTCTTACTGTTTCTATAAGTAAAATATGGTTTATTTCCCAAAATACTTAATTCCGGCATAGAAGTTAATATCCGCCAGTTTCTTGTAATAATAATAGCTATATCCAGAATCATTCTAAGTTATGTAGCGTATCTTAAGTTTTTTATTTGTAGTATGCAATAAAGTTGGGCTTTCTATCACTATATCACTAAAGTAAGGAGGAGCAACAGTCATTCTATTAAAAATTTCCATCATTATTCTAGATACCATTTCCTTTTTATACCCTCTATTCACAAAATCATCCATCAGTTGTTTCATTTGCTCTGCACATTTATCATTATCAGTATTATACTACTTTGTAGCAACTGTGCCTTTGCTATTCCACGAAAAACATGCGTAGCATGCATACTTACCAGCATGTGTATACTTGTTCACCTGAATATCCTTATGTACACATGTTCTTATCATTCCAGAATTGTTAGTAAGCTGTACGTCAAGATAGAATAATTTATTACTAGAGCAATTCATTATAAACTATAAAAAGGATGTAGTGCTGTTTATATACTCAACAAATTCTTTCAGAAGCTCCTAACTTCCATTTCAGATTAGAAAGTAATCATCTACAAAACGCTGATAAAATAAAACCCTCTCTATATTAATTTTTATCACTGTATATAATTTGTTTTCCCATTAATTTAATGTAATGTTGGCATATGTATTGGCCATGGGCATACCCATAGTTGCAAATAAGGTTGACCATCAAAAAGGAAAGCATTTTTAGTTAATACTATCTCTATCATACTACATAAATTTTCTATTGCTCTTCCAGTCATATGCCAACATTACATTAAATGTCTGTGAAAACAAATTTATATACAGTGATAAAAATTAATATAGAGAGAGTTTTATTTTATCAGCATTTTGTAAATTATTGCTTTCTAATTTGGAAAGGAAGTGAGGAGCTCCTGAAAGAATTTGTTGAGTTTATAAACAGCAGTACATCCTTTTTAAAGTTTACAATGAATTGCTCTAGTAATTATCCTATCTTGATGTACAGCTTACTAATGATTCTGGAATGATAAGAACATGTGCATAATAAGGATATTCAGGTGAATAAGTATATACATGCTGATAGCATGCATGCTAGGCATGTTTTTCCTGGAATAGTAAAGGCACAGTTTCTACAAATAAGTAGACTGAATACTTAAAATGATAAATGTGCAGAGCAAATGAAACAACTGATGGATGATTTTGTGAATAGAGGGTATAAAAAGGAAATGGTATCTAGAATAATGATGGAAATTTTAATAGAATGACAGTTGCTCCTCCTTACTTTAGTGATACAGTGATAGAAAGCCCATCTTTATTGCATGCTACAAATAAAAAAAACTTAAGATACGCTATATAACAACTTATAATAGAATGACTCTGGATATAGAGAATATTATTAAAAGAAACTGGTAGATATTAATTTCTATGCCAGAATTAAGTATTTTGGGAAATAAGCCATATTTTACTTATAGAAACGGCATGAACCTAAGAAGGCAATTATGTTATAAGGACTTTAAGGTCAATACCACAACAACTTTTAGTGACAGATGTGGCACTTTGCCATGCTATAATTGTAGTTGCTGCAAGATCTGTAATCTGTTAGAATTTGAACATCGAATAACGAAGTACAAGTTTAATGTAAGGTATCAAGCAACATGTAATACATCATTTGTTTGCTTGGGCACATGCATAAGATGTACATGTTTCTATGTAGGAAAATGCTCAAGACGATTGAAAGATCGAATAATCGAGCACAAGTCTGATACAAGAAGAAACGTATTAACAAATGCCTTGGCTAGACGTGAATGAATATGGTAGCACACATGCCTTTAAATTTAAGGTATTGGAAGTTGTTCAAAGGAATATAAGAGGAGGGGATATAAATAATAAACTGGACATTGCTGAGTATGGGTGGATTACTAGACTAGATGCTGATAAGTTTCATGGTAAAAACAATATGATAACTATAAAGCCATATTTAATGGAGAAACAAATGCAATATAAATGACATGATAGTGTGTCCTTTTAATAATGCCTATACATTTATTTAACGAAAATGTATAGTATTTATGTATTTTATGTTTTATTTAGTTAATGACTATGAATCAAATTTGTTATATTGGCTGGCTGTGTCATGTGTTAATATGCAATAGAAGATATAAAATGCACTATTTTTAAATGAATTGTAATGATAACTGAGGTGAAGGGTGTATCCCAAAAGCTTTTATCTCGTTTAATAAATTGTGTTTCTGCTACTGTGGACTTGTTTTCCTTGAATATCCTATCACATGTACCAGGCTTGATTCTATTATAGAAACAGTGGATTAGTTGACTAAAACATTAGATTGCTATTATAAAGTATTTCTGATTTATTATTAATTTTGTGTCTCATTTATTTTACAAATTGCCTTTTTTTCTTTGTGTTATGTGTCATACCTCACTGGCTTAGTATTAACTTCTCTCTAATCTTGGCTGTTGTATTGGCCCCTCCACACCTGTTTCTTACATTTTCTTAACAGTAATACTTCTGTTGCAACCACCTAAGTTAAGTTGACATGTATTTGAATTGTTTTCTACAGTCAGTCTGTTTAATTGAATGCCTTTGGACTGGTGTTTGTGTTGTATATCATTGCTTTTGTTTTTTTTTTTTTGTTATGGAAAGGACTCTGGCAGTAGTTGAAAAAGGGTCTTTTGGATCTGACTACTAGTTAATAGCTGAAAAAAAGGTTTATGAAGAGATAATTACTTCTACATTTGGCTCTGGTGTTTTTCTTCACTTAGTCAAAGTCATCAAGTCGTTGCCTACAAGCTCTTTGCATGCTTCGGGGGGGGGGGGGGACTTTTACTGTGTTCTTGACTTTAATTCTAAGTCTTTTGGTTGTCTTGTAGTTTATATGTTTTTGTTGTATTTCAGTATTTTTCATAACTGTTTCTCTATCCTGTCCAGTGTTCTGGTAGTACATATGCAGTTGTGTAGGTCTGGATATGTTACAGTTTTGTTATTCCTGGAGTGAAGTACACAAGCTAGTACTGGCTTCATTCAGACCAAAAAAATCAAGAGGGTCCTGACATTGCTTTGCAGGAGTCCTCCAACTATCCAACGGTTTGGAGGGACAGCTTCATCTCTGAGAAGATGCCATTGCTCAGGAAGAGACTTTCCTTCCATGTAAAGCAAAGCTCATCCCTGTCCATATCCAAGCACAACTTGGATCTATGGAAGGGAAACAGAAAATTTACCACAGGACTGCCTCCTGTACTACTAATGAACAGCGGTGGCTCCTAAAATGCTTTATCCTATGCATGGGTCTCCCCAAATTACCTGTGGTATGATCCCAGTTATTCTCACTATGGGGGTAGTATGCAGTTATTAATGGGATGGGTAAGGCCAGTGTTACACCAAATGGGATAGTTTAATTCAAGAACTAAAATGGAGATTGGCTAGGCTTAAAATGAACTTCAAGGGCAGCTACCCTAGTGCTCAACTATGAACTAGTGTTGTGGTCACTGTTTTACTCTAGGGAACTCCTCACTCAAAACAGTGACTTATTATTACTAAGGTTTTCAAGAACTTTTTAAACGATGTCAGTCATGTCATTACTTATGTAAATTCCATGCAGACCTCATTGCTTCTGTAGCTGAAAAAAAGATTGAATGTGTTGTCTGACCTTCGTTTATGCATTGCTGTACTTGTGGATTGTTTTTTGTGACTGGCCTTGCATAAGGCTTTTTTCATTTTCTCGAGTCGTATATCTTCAGAGGTGGCATAACTCAATTTCTGATTAAATTATTTTTCTGTTCAGGAACTTAAAGAAAATAAAAACACGTTTCCTTCAAGTAAGGGCCCATTGTATGCAACCACAACTTAGCACTGTTAGACTGTTGATGAAGCCTCACTACACATAAATGACTTGGAGGTTTATGTGAACTGAAGGGTCTGCCACATTTTTCCTGCACGACATTGAGCCACTTGATTCTTGGGTAGGTGTCATCATGGCCTGGGACGTTAACAAACAAGGATGTACCAAGTCTTGCTGAATAATCAAAATGTAGTAACTATAGTTTGACCTGTATGTTGAGCTGCTAACCCAACCACTTTTCTGCATACACATAATCTGGCAATTACCAGTATAAAGACTTACATGATCTGTATAATAAGAGAATCCGTTGTTTTGACATGTGGCTGTATGTAAGGTAACTGAGAAAAATCATTGTACTGTTTAATGTGTACCACTTGCGTTCTTGTTGGATTTCTTTGGCTAATGCATTTAATGATAGACCTGTTCTCCCAGAGTCAGTGCTGTAAAGGTTCATTGCCTAGTTAACACCAAAGTGGTACTCAAAAACAAGTAATAAGTCATTGATCTGTCAAAAAGGGGGGAAAAGCAAATGTTTAACACCCATAAAGTAAGCAGGCTTGGCTCTTCTAGGCTGTTTCAGATCTTTCAGGGATGTTTTTAAGGCACTCACTGTCATAGCCATTTCTTATGAAAATATATTTGAAGCATTTCAAGTAAGAAGATAGAAAAACTGAAATGATGACAAATAGAAGTGTGCACATCTCTAGTTCAATGTGTAAATCAGTTCTAAATTGTTCATGTTTGGCATATGAAACACAATAGCCCTTAATCTCTACATATTCAGGGAAGTGTATAGACATTTGATTATGTAGAGTACCAGATAAAAAAATTATCCTGCACTGTAGAAAAGCAGCTGAGTTATATATGATTCCTCATATAGGGAATCATTGCTTTAAAACTGTTATGTGCTTAAAAAAATGGTGTTACAGTAAATGTGCATCAGGGCACCTATATGTGTAATGCAGAACTAATCAGAGTGTTTTAGCTTCAACTTCAGATTTATTTAGTGGTTCATTTTAACACTACTACAGATGATTTACACAGGAGAGTAAGTTCAGTAATAAAAACATGATAAAAATACTAAAAGTGAAAGTAGTAAATGAAAAAAAAAAAACTTTAAAACTGTATGGGGGCTGTTGATCATAAAGTAAAATTTTGCAACAGATATACTCCATTTTGTGTGAAATGAGACCGAGCCAGGTAACATAATGGGAACTCCGTATACTTGACATTATAAGCAAGTTACTTAATATTTTTATGAAAAGTAGAAATTTTGGGAACTTCCTAGCTGGCTACAGACTGATCAACAGCTTAACTTCAGCTATTCCATTGTGAAAAATGAAACTGAGAGATAAGGGTCAGGAAGGAACTGTCCTTTTTTTAGTAAATTCAGTTGCTGGCTTGTAAGTACTCTGCCTGGATGCTGGCAAAGAAGAAACTACAAGAGCCTGAAAGAAAATCAACTCAGAAAGGTGAAGAGAAAACACTGACTGGGAAGAATTCTGCAGCTGTTCAGCAAAGACCAAGCTCCAGCTTTGGTGCAAGACATTGCTACCAGTATTCTAGAGGAAAAAATAAGTCCGAGCTAATGACAATAAATGAAACATTGAAGGAATATATAAACTGAAATAGCAAAAAGGCTGGAAAAAACTACTTTAAACATATGTTCAGATGAACTGTTAAAACTGCAGAAATCAGAGATCAAAATGAAGAGTCTGAGTATGAGGCTGCTCAAGAAGAGATTTAAAAAAAAATGGTAGACATAGCACAAAAGGAAAAACTGAGATTTTCTGCTGTAGCAGAGAAACTATAAGAAATAGCCTGCTTTCATTTTATGAAAGCATAAATAAGCCACAGGGCTAGTATTTCACAGCAGGATTTGTTAATTGAAAGGGCAAGTTGTGCGTGTCCTCCAAACCTGGCTATGAGAAAACAGCTAAGACCTGTTATTAGTAAAGATGTAATCCTACCAGCAGAAAGATTTGATCCTGACAGAACGGTGGCAGAAGGGCTAAGTATTAAAAGTTTGAGACTGTTTGTGGAAAATGTTTGTTCACTATGCACCAGGCAGAAAAGAAGCAACTTTATTCCAGCAATCAAGGAAAGTAGAGGAGCAGTTGTAAGATTCAAACTGGCTGTATTCAGCTGCTTTCAACATATTTTTTTCCTGGACGATCAGTCATTTTTGGTGCAAAATGGCAAGAAAGAAATACAAAAGCACGTTTAACAAAAAAGTGAGCCATCAAGCAGAATGGAACTTTGCTGCTCATGCTTCTGATAATAAAGCTGATAGGGAGGCTTTGCCATTGAAAACTTTTACAGTTTTCCAAAGGAAAATGCTTGAGAGACAGAGAAAATTGCCTAAAAGAATGAGGAGTACCTTGAAATTGAACTGGAGTTGGGAGATAATAGATTAACAGGAAGAAGTTCAGCAACATGGAAATTAGTGAATAAATGTGAGATTGTAAAGCATCAGCCACATTTGTGAAGTATGGCTATACAAGAAAAAGTAGAAGTAATAGAATTTTGTTGGCTTCAACTTGGTGTAGTAAAAGGATTTTGATCCACTTCATGCGATCATTGTTTGGAAGAGCACCAAGGGGAGCAGGGAGGGAAAGGTAACTTAAACTAAGAAACATTTTTCTGTTAACATTACCTTTATAAAACCTTTCATAATATAAATTACATGTTGTGTAGCAAAGCATTTTCAGTTGTTGAATATGATTACTTAAGTAAACAGATACCTTTTTCTTTCTTTTTAGTATAAAGAAATGTAGGCATTGCAGTGCAGAAAGAGTAACCTACTTTTGCCCACCCTTTTAAGTTAATAGGCTGCAGTCTTGGGTAGCTGATGGTGGGAGATGTATAAAAGTACATAGATTATAAAATGTGTTTTCTCTTTTTCCATAGACAAATGTATGGATTAAAGCCTTTGGCTTAATCTTAAGTTTTAAGTGGAAACAAGTAAATAAGAGACCACCGAATGTAATTCACAGATGTTCTTCGTGATTCACTGTTGCAGTCATTATGTTTGGGTAATCTGCTGGCAGGTTGTCCTCAGTCGGCCTGAATATCAAAGTCTTGGGTCCTGCGTCGGTTGCCGTCTCCTCTTACATGACGTCAGGTCGTCAGGGGTATAAAATATGCAGCCGATGCCATTTTATTCAGTCTTTCTTGCCGTGCAGTGCTCGAAGCAGTTCGCAAGTGCCGGTCGGCCGACTCATGAAATTTTTGCATTCGAGTTTCAGAACCGAAGTCTTAAATTAAAGCCAAGTACCCCATTGGGGAAACTTTTTCTTGCTCCTTACCAATATCAGTAAAAGTTAATAATTGCATTACTTGTGGGAAGCAAATACCTCATAAGGATTTTCATTTGTACTGTATTCCTTGCTTAGGCCCAGATCATAACGTGCCTTGATGTTGGTTTTGTGCTAGATCTAACCAACGCACCATTAAGAGTCGGTACATTTTTGCTTCAAAATATTTTGGATCCAGGTTTAGTTACCCTGAAATGTCGTCTGATAGCAATCCGACTACCGGAGTTCACAAAAAACGGAAAGAAAGACAGACCGTCGAGGTCCAGAACGGACTACGCTTCTCCTAAGCCAGTCGCTGGTTCACCGGTACTCGGGCGCTTTCACAGCCCCTGATACCCACTACTTTTGAGTCGCAGGCCTCTACTGAGACCCATGCGGAGTCCGGTATGCCATGAGTTTCTCAGAGTTTTGAACCCGCGGATATGTCTCCCTTGGATGGGTCTGGAGCCGCTGAGCAGGCACCGGCATCTGAAGGTGTTTTCAGGCCTCAACAGTTTTATATAAAACCGACACCAGCTTCAAAAACAATCAAAAACAACTTGAAAGTCCAAACAAAATGACGCATGAGCCACGTGCTTAGGCCCCTATGCCTAAAAACAGATGGTCAGAATGGCTGAGGACTTAATTACCTTGATCAGGGGTTCCAAACCCCCCCTCCCCCTGCTAAGAGGCCTAGGCAAGACTCTGATTATGAATCTTCAGATCAGGTTTCTATTTGTTCCGATCAGGAATGTTCCATACCACCCTATGAAGATTCAGATGCAGAAGAATCCATCCCATCTGCATCTCCTCCTGAGGATTATTCTTTTGGAGAAACCTTGCATACTTTAAGGGAACATTTTCATTGGGAGAGTCAGGATTTCTCTGAATCAGAAAAGAGGCTTAGGGATTTCCTCCTCCTTCCTCAGCACAGGCCTTTGGCTATACCTCCTGTATTAGACATTGTGTTTTTGGAATAAAGCATGGCTCCTGATTCTCTACCTCCAGCTCCTAGTAAGCCAGACAGATATTACAGGGTTCCTGACTCCCACAAATTTCTATTCAAAAATCCTCCTGCTGATCCTGAAACTATCTCACAGGGTCCCAAAGGTGTAAAGGCCTCTACAGCCAAAAATCCTACCCCCTCTGATAGAGATTCCAGGGTGCTGGATAGATGGGGAAAGAAGGTTTATACATCTGCAACCTTGGCAATTAGGGCCTTAAACTGCCAGTTTCGTATGCTTAAATATCAACAGCATGTTATGGGCCTATTGAAACAGTAAATGTTAAGTTGTCAATCTCGCCTTCATTCTTGCTGGATGGGTTCGGAGCTGATCCTCGGCTCCGACTCGGCCACTTACTAAAGCTCGAGAGCTTATTTTACCGACTCGAGGCAACCCTATATCCCATGATGCTAGGCAATAACTCCCCAGATCTCGTTTGCCGCTTTCGCTTGCGAGGTGCGTTTTTTTTTTATACCGGCTCCTGGTAAGTCTTAGAGATAGTGTTCAGTCCCCTTTTTTTAAGAAAAATTTTCTACCTAGTTATTTCTTTCAATAGTTAACTAACTACCCTTAACTTTATTACTTTTTTATACCTTCCCTTTTTTATCCCTTATATCCCTCTCCCTCCAGTCTTTTAGGTTAGGCCTTAAGCCTGCCCCTTTCCTGTTTTTTCTTAGGGATCCTGTGGAGTGTTTGGGTGTGTCAGTATCCCTATTAATATTTTATTGTTAAATTATAATTTTCAGGAGTGTGTGTGTGTGCTTTTCTGCTACCTTTGTGTAACCCTCGACACTGTTATGTCGAAGGAACCTAAAGAAGCTAAGGTCTCAGGCTTTAAGAAGTGTGACTCGTGCTGTCAGAAAATGTCTCTGACAGACGGTCACACTTCTTGTGTTTACTGCCTGGGACCCCTGCACCTGCAGGACTCTTGTTCAGTATGTCATGCATTCAGTCCAAGAGTCCTGCAGGAGCACAGGAACAAACTGATACTTAGGGGCTTGTTAAAGCCCGAGGACTCCCCGACTAAGTCTGCGTCGAGGAGGCCCTCGAAGCCTGCAAAACCGTCGGCTCCAAGTACTAAGCCTTCGGCTGCTGGCTCCTTGTCTGTGCCTAGATCTGCTCCGGCTGGAGCCGATCCCCTTGAGTCACAAGTTCCAGTCTCGGCACCACTCTGTGCCGATACCTCTGAGTCCTTGCTTGCGCTGTCTGCTCCGGCCGGAGCCGTGTCTTCGGCTCCGTTGGCTACATCTAAGAAGAGGTCAAGATCCCCTTCATTGGAGTCCATCCATTCGGCTCCGAGGTCTCCCCTGCTCTTGGAGCAGAGCCATCGGAGCCGATCTTCTCGGTCATCCAGACTTTCAGATCATGACCTTGAGAGAGTGGTAAGTAGGCTATTAAAATCTCAGGCATTGGCCCAGATGATCTCTAGCCCGTTTCATCAGACGGTGGCTATTTCAACTACACCTATTTTTCCTCCTTCGACTCTCCCTCAGAGTTCGGAGTCGGAGCTCCTCGGAGCCGTGACTGTTGCGGCGTCAGAACAGATACCTCCCCCTTCGGCTCCTTCATCTTCCGCTCCGATCTCCTCCTTGATACCTTCATTGGAGGGATCCGGGCGCCTGATCTCTCTCTGCTCCGAGGGGGCGAGTGGCATCGGACCATTGTCCGACCCCGTTCTCCCTCTCGGAGCGTCGGCGCTGGTGAGCTCGGCCCCGCCATCGGCCTCTGAGCCTTCCCTGTCGGTGCGGCCTGGGGTTCCTACCTCTTCGGAGCGGGGGCCCTCTGGCCTTTCTGATAGGGGAGCCTTTGAGGTGATGAGGAGCGTACTAGCCCTAGGGCTTAGTCAACGGTCAGCTCCATCAGCTCCTCCCACTACAGTGCCTGCTGATGTCTCTTCTCACTCTCTTGCTCCCGGACCCAGAGATCCAACGCCTCAGCTTTCCCCACTGGGAATTTCTTCCTCTTCCGAGGATTCTCCTGACTTGTCAGCGGAGCCTCCGCGTAAGAGGACATGTAAGAGGAAGCATGTGGACTCCCCTGAGTCTATTACATCTGACACTGACTTGGATGAGTCGGAGGGATCCCCAAAGTCCCCCTCTGAGTATGTTTCTTTCTCAGACATCCTGGAAAATCCTGAAGCAGAGGGGGACCTGGTCTTCCCTTAATCCTTCTGAGGACGAGTCGGTGTACCTGGAGGCGTTCGGTTCTCGACCCTCCACCTCCTGGGTGTCTCCGCCTTTCGACCCCCTTATGGAAGTAGTGGCTCGGAAGGCGTGGTCGGCCCCGGATTCGGTGGAACCCACCCCTCGGAGGCCATCTAAATTTATTACAGCACCAGTCGACGAGCAATTCCTGACAAAAGGTGTACCGGCGGATGCCATGGTGGTGGCTGCAGCCACCAAGAAGGAACTAGCTGATCCTTCGGTACCTGTCCATCCTCCTAATAAGGATTCTAGGACCATGGATAGGTACGGTAAGCGGATGTTTTCTTCAGCGACCTTTGCCATGCGGTCGCTGAATTACCTGTGTCACTTCACCCGCCTTCGGAGAGATATTCTCAGAGTTGGGAGATGTCTTACAGGATCCATCAGCTGCTGGGTCCCAGGATAAAATAAACTCACAGCTTGGAACCCTGAACTCGATTGTTAACTCCTCCATGCGTCTGATTTCATATGCAGCCGATGGAGCGAGTAGGGCTGCAGGCACAGGAGTGGCCTTAAGGCGTCACGCATGGATGCGGCTGTGTAATTTCGCGGACCCTTTCAAGGCGTCCTTCACAAATTCCCCCTTTGATGGTTCGGCTTTGTTCGGACCTCAAGTGAAAGACACCTTGACCAGATGCGAGCAAGATGGCAAGACTCTTTCTGCCGTAGGAGTCTGTTTCTCCACCCCTTCAAGACCATACCCTAAGGGTCAGAAGGGTGGGAAAATGTGGTTCCGCAAATCTCAAGGAGTCACGTCTGACGCAAGAGGTCAGTTTACCCCCAGAGGCAGAGGGGGTAACAACAGATGCCACCCTAGGGGCAGAGGGGGTCCGCAAAACCAGGGTACCAGGGAGCCTCTCTCTGACAAACCCTTTCAGCATCCCTGAGATGTTGCCCGATTGTCCACCTTCGGAGGCAGTTGGGGGAAGATTGTCGCTGTACCCAATAGCCTGGCTTTCCCTTACTCAAGACAAATGGGTACAGTCGATCATATCCGAGGGTTACAAAATTCCCTTTATCCAAACCCCAATTCAACAAAAGGGAACCCTTCCAGACGTTCCACTTGGTCTAAGGGAACTAGCAGTATTAGAAATATCAAAACTGCTAGCAAAAAGAGCCATCCAGCCAGTCTCAGCAGACCAACTAGGATCCGGAATCTACTCAAGGTTCTTTTTAGTACCGAAAAAGGCAGGGGACATGAGACCAATATTAGATCTCAGCAAACTGAACAAGTTTGTAAAGAGAACAAGATTCCAGATGGTCATGCTACAGTCCATTCTGCCCTTTCTGGGCAAGGACAATTTGGATGTGCTCCGTGGACCTTCAGGATGTGTACTATCACATCAAAATTCACAGGCGCTCCAGAAGGTTTCTCTGCTTTCGGCTGGGGGCCAGTCACTACCAATTCAGAGCCCTGCCGTTTGGTCTCACTACAGCCCCCAGAGTGTTCACCAAATGTATGGCAGCGGTTACAGCTCACCTGAGACGGCAAGGATTCCAGGTGTTTCCATATCTAGATGGCTGGCTCCTCACTGCCACCACCAGGCATCAACTTCTCCAAGCCACAGCTTACACCATTCACATTTGCAGAGGGGTAGGAATCTCTCTAAATTTCGAAAAGTCTGCCTTGTCGCCTTGTCAGTCTATTACTTTTATAGGCGCCAACTTGAACACCGTACAACTTTCAGCAAAGTTAACAGACCAAAGAGTCTTAGATATTCAAAACCATGTCCAAATTCTTCTTCAGAGCGACAAAATTCAGGCCAGGTTTGTCCTGAAAGTATTGGTTCTTATGGCGGCCTCCATAACACTTCTTCCCCTTGCACGTTTTCACATGCGTCTTCTACAGTGGATGCTGTTCGCCCAATGGTCTTTTCAACAACTCCCCATGAACCACAAGATCATGATAACTCAAACTTGCAAAAGTCATCTGTCCTGGTGGATATTGTCCCCTCAAGTCATCAGGGCAGACCCTTTGTTCCTCCTCCCCCGGTCGCCACGGTGACATCGGACGCCTCCCTGATCGGGTGGTGGGGGCATTTTCAGGGCAGGATCGTCCATGGCACTTGGCAACCTTTCGAGTGCCACCTGCACATAAATGTCCAGGAGATAAGAGCAGTGCTTTTAACATTGCAAGCCCTCCACGACTCTCTTCCCCTAGGAAATATTGCAATTCAAACAGACAATATGTCCGTAGTGTGGTACATCAACAAGCAGGGCGGAACCAAGTCCTATCCCCTGTGTCGAGAGGCACTCAGACTTTGGCAATGGGCGATCTCCTCTCAGCGGTTTCTGATAGCAACGCATATCCCCGGGAAGTCCAACTGCATAGCGGACAGGTTGAGCAGAGCCATACTCATGCCGCACGAGTGGTCTCTCAAACAATCGGTAGCGGAAGAGATTTTTCAGAAGTGTGGGGGTCTTCCTTGCTGCGATCTTTTTGTTACATCCCAAAACAGCAAATGCCCAGACTTCTTCACCCTCTTCCCCCTTCCAGGCCATCCCCTCAGAGACGCTCTAGTCCAAGATTGGCCTCTGGGACTTCTCTATGCCTTTCCACCTTTTCCTCTAATTCCACAAGTAATTCAGAAAGCAACCGCCTTGAGAGCCAAGTTGATTCTCATTGCCCCTTATTGGCCTCGACAGATATGGTTTCCGTTCCTACATTATCTTTTGGTGCAGCCTTGGCATCTGGACCCAGCTCCAGATCTGTTGACCCATCAGTTGGGGCAGCTGCACCAATCCCTACATTCTCTCAACCTCACTGCTTGGTTGCTCCACTTCCGTCCTTAGCCAGGCTTCGTATGATTTCTAATCCCGTCCGGGATATCATAGTAGCTTCCCTTAAATCTTCCACCAGAAAGATTTACACTAGTAAATGGAAACGTTTCTCCTTCTGGGCAAAGGCAAGGAATATAGATCCTTTTACTGCCCCAATTCATTCGGTCTTAGACTTCCTAGCCGAAATTTTTCATTCAGGGTCTTCTGCCTCTACAGTGAAGGTTCAGTTGGCAGCCATATCGAATTTTCATACAGGCTTATCAGACCACAATATGTCCAATAAGCTTTGCAAAGCCTTCCTTAAAGGTGTATATTTACTTAGGCCTCCGATCAAAGATCCTCCACCTCAGTGGGATCTTAATTTAGTCTTAACATCCTTAATTCTCCCCCCCCCCTTTGAACCTGCGGTCTCCTGTTCATTGAAATTTCTTTCATGGAAGACACTTTTCCTAGTCGCCATTACTTCTGCTAGGAGAGTATCGGAGCTTCACGCCCTCTGCATTCGTCCTCCCTACTTAATCTTCCACAAAGACAGAGTTTCTCTAAGGACTAATCCATCCTTCTTACCCAAGGTGGCTTCATGAGACAAATTTGAATCAATCAATTGATCTCCCAGTTTTTTTCCCAAACTATACTAATAGAGCGGAGCAAAAGCTACATTATCTAGATGTTCACCGCCAGCTCCGGTACTATCTGGATAGAACTAAACAAATAAGGAAATCTGATCAACTGTTTTTATCGTATACAGAAAATAAGAAAGGCCTTCCTGTTTCCAAGGTAACCCTATCTAGATGGCTGTCTTCTGTGATTACATCTATTTATCAACTCGGAGGCAGGGAATTATCTTCTAAGCCAAAAGCCCATTCAACTAGAGCACTAGCTAAATCTACAGCTTTTCAAGCTAGACTACCAATAGACACTATCTGTGCGGCAGCCACATGGGCCTCTCCTCATACCTTTGTTTCGCATTACAAATTGGACATGGCCTCCAGGGACAGAGCAACATTTGGTTCCACCATTCTTAAGAGTCTGTTCCAATAAGCCACCCAGGATGAAGGTGCTAGGGACGCTGTCCCATGCAGCAAGAATGAAGGCGAGATTGACAACTTAACATTGAGAAGTTATGTACCTACCATAACGTTAATGTTAGTTGTCTTCTCTCGCCTTCTTTCTTGCATCCCACCCACCACCCCCCTAGCCTGGACAGACCGAGAAGATCTTCCCTTCTTTGAAGGGTCCTTTTATTCCTTTGTTCACTATCTAGGTGTCCTAGGATATATATGTATATATATATATATATATATATATAGTGTAAATAATTATCTTTGGAGGTTTTTTATTCCTCTTCCTCCTCCTTCCAGTTGGAGAATTTTGTTTTATTGGCCTATGCTAGGTTTTTCAGCTTCCAAACGAGATCTGGGGAGTTATTGCCTAGCATCATGGGATATAGGGTTGCCTCGAGCCGGTAAAATAAGCTCTCGAGCTTTAGTAAGTGGCCGAGTCGGAGCCAAGGATCGGCTCCGAACCCATCCAGCAAGAAAGAAGGCGAGAGAAGACAACTAACATGGAACGTTATGGTAGGTACATAACTTCTCATTTCTGATTGTGTGGAAAATAAATAATTACAGGAATTATTGCATGCAGCAGAACAAGTTGGAAAGCCTACTTTGCAATGTGGTTTTGATTCCTTGGAGGCCTCTTGCAGGGCCGCAGTTACTGGATCTGTGATTAGAAGGCATGCCTGGCTCAAGGAGCAAAATCTGCGTGATCATGTTAAAGCTAAATTGTTGGATGCCCCTTTACCGCATGATACTCTGTTTGGTAATAAGGCAGAAGAGGTTTTAAAGAAAATGGCAGGCAAAGCTAAATCTATGCAAACTGTAAAAGATTTCTTATAAGTGCAGCCTCCCAGGTTCAGTAGGCACTGGTCTGCTAAAAATTGGTCCTTTCCTGTGTCCAACAGAGCCTCTCAAGGCAAATCCAGGCACTCAAAAGGCTGTAGATACCAATCACAGGGTTCTTACAGGTCAAAGCAATGGGGTGCCTCCACCTCCAAATCTGGAGGAAACAAAGCACAACCCTACAATAAGCAGTCTCAATGACTTCCCTCTACCATCACCAAGCACTTATCTGTTGGCAGCCCCCTTGGGGGGGGGGGGAATTAGCACTTCATGCTCAAAATTGGCAGTTAATTACCCAGTACAAGTGGGTATTAAACCTAGTATCCCAGGGGTACAGATTTCATTTCCATACTTTACCAATTCCAAACGGTTGGCCAGATCTGCCACAAAATCAATGGGCAGAGGCTCAGAAACAAGTTACGTCCCTCATGGATATGGGGGCTATTCAGCCAGTACCAGAACAGGAAAAAAGACAAGGTTTTTATTCAAGGCTGTTCCTGGTACCCAGAAAAGACTATGCCTGGCGTCCAATACTGGACTTAGCGATTTTGAACACGTTCCTGGACATTCCAAAATTCAAAATGCTGACGTTACAACAGCTACTGCCTATGCTGGGCAAGAACGCTTGGTTAGTGACTCTAGACTTGAAAGAGGCATACCTGCATATCCCAATAAGGGAATCGTGCAGAAGATACCTCCGCTTCAAGGCAGGTTTTATGTATTACCAATTCTCTGCACTGCCCTTTGGCTTATCTACTGCGCCCAGGGTCTTTACCTGGCACCAGTAATTGCGTTTTGCAGACAAAAGCATATAAATTTATCCTTACTTGGACTGTCTCAAGCAGAAAACAAGGACATTCTTCTTCAACATCTGGTGTATGTAAAACTGCTTCTAACATGCCTAGGATACACAATAAACAAAAAGAAATCAACTGGTACTCTCTCAAAAAATTACATTCGTGGGTGCAAGCTTGAATACAACTGCCCAGATGGCTTACATTACGCCAGACAAAGGCAACTGACTATAGACTTCAAACAGATGGCAACAAAAACCCAGTTATCTGCAAGACAAATTCTGCATGCCTTGGGGTTCATGGCATCTTGCATTCTACTAATTCCATTTGCAAGACTGCATATGAGGAAACTTCAATGGTACCTAAAAAGTTTATGGAGTCAACATTGTCACAGTCTGGAAACAATTATTCCTCTCATTCCCTGCCCTACAACAGGAGTTTCTTTGCTGGGCAGAGACATGCCACCAAAACAAGGGACTGTCATTCACTCTACCCCCTGCCACCCTAACCCTAACTGCAGACGCATCAGACTATGCTTGGGGGGCCCACCTGGCGGGGAGATGCATTCAGGACATATGAAGCCCAAAACAAATGCATCTGCATATCAACCAGAAAGAGATGCTAGCTGTTCAGAATGCTCTGACAGCCTTCAAGGACTTATTTCATCCAGAACAACTACTGATAAATACGGACACCACCACGGTTATGTGGTACATAAATAAGCAGGGGGGTACACATTCCTACCCCCTTTGCAGACTAACCATGGCATTGTGGAACACAGCCTTGACTTACCAAGTACATCTTCAAGCTCAATTCCTCCCAGGAAAACAAAATACTCTGGCAGATGACCTAAGCAGAAATCTTATGGACCCACATGAGTGGAAACTGGATCCACAAGTCTTCAGCATGGTAACACAGAAATGGGGGAGCCCAGGCATATATCCGTTTACTTCCCAGTATTATCAACTGGACAAATTCTGTACAAGGACTTATCACAGACAAGCATGGAAAGTGGATGCCCTATCCTTCAGTTGGAAAAACCTATCAGTCTACGCATTTCCCCCTCTGCCTCTTCTCTCCAAGGTCTTACTAAATGTCAGACAGGAAAAACCAAAAATGATCCTAATTGCTCCGTACTGGCCTCGCCAGCACTGGTACCCAATTCTAAGAAATATGTCTCAACTCCCTCCTTGGAACTTGCCTCAAAATCCTCATCTACTGTCACAGCAGAACAATCAAATTCTGCACACTCAGCTCCCAACTCTGAACCTTGCAGCATGGCTGATCATGTAATTATTCAAACAACACCTCTCAGTAAATCTGTTATGGGTGTCATTTTGGAAGCCAGAAGGCCTAGTACTAGAAAATCTTATGCTGATAAATGGAAAAGATTCTGTGCTTGGAACCAAGCACAAGGAATGGACACAGAAAAAACAAATATTCCCTCAGATTTTACAGTACTTGACTGAGATGCTTGACAAGGGCCTATCCTTCTCTTCAATAAAAATCCATGCCTCTGCCATCTCGTCTCATTACAATACGGAGCCTCCCATCTTTTCTCATCCTCTGCTAAAACAGTATCTTAGGGGGGCCAAAAATTTAAGGCCTCCCAGAAGATTGCCAACTCCTGCATGGGACCTCAATTTTGTGCTGGAAAAACTCACCCTGCCTCCTTTTGAACCAGCACCTACTGCGGATATAGTTTTTATCTTGGAAAACGGCTTTCCTTTTGGCAATCACTTCAGCAAAAGGGCTTCAGAACTACAGGCTGTTGTGGCTGTGGAGCCTTTTATTACATTTTACCCAGACAGGGTGTCCCTCGGGACCAATCCTTCCTTTATGCCTAAGGTGGTATCTAATGTGGCTCTTAACCAAACTATTCACCTGCCAACTTTTTACCCGAATCCGCAGAACAAGGGGGAGCTGATTCTTCATTCATTGGACGTACACAGACAACTAAGATTCTACTTAAACTTAGTCTGGTTGTAAAATGTGACATAGGTTCAAATGGAGAGGACAATAAAATATATAAAATATCAATCTGCCAGACATACATGGGTGCATGTATCACAAAAGCTGGTGGCACTTTCCATATCATCTTGGAATGTGAATGGCCTTCCAGGTATAGACAAAAAGGAGAGTGTATTGCATTATATTAAGAAGTGGCGAGAGCAAATAGCAATGCTCCAGGACACGCATTTGGAAAGAATTGTGAATGTGAATTTCATAAAAGTAGGATTTCATGATAGATATTCAACAGAGTATCAGGGACAAAAGGAAAGAACTTTATACTAATTGCTAAAGAAGCTGCAATAGTGATGGAAGAGGGAAAAAAATGATAGATTTTTGGTAGGCTACTGGCAAGGAAGGAAGCTTATGCTGGCATGAATTTGTAGTCCACCTAAAACTGCTATTATGGTGCTTAAAGTTTGGGTAAAATCAGCTTTCAACTGGGAAATAATATAGCTGGGGAATGGAATTTCTAAAGATATTTGTATGAAAGGTTTGATGTCAATAGTAAGAACTTGCATATTGTACTCCGTTACAGTTACTGGGCTAGACTAAATATAAATTGTTTCACAGGAACATGTGGACTTAAGAGCATTAGCTCACATCCAGTAAGTTTCAGATCATGCGCCAGTAGTAACTAAGGTAAAAATGAAGGGTAATGAAGCAAAAAAATTAGATATTGACACTTCCCTGCTTGTCTGTTAAGAGAGGAATTTAAGGAATGGGGGTAGTGAAAATTATTCAAGAGTTATTAGTGAAGATAGAAAGCTGTCAAAGTTATAGCTAGTAAGTGGGATAAAATGAAAGTGAAATTTAAAAATACAGTAGACGTAAGATATGGTTAAGTAGTAAAAAGAGGGGCTGACAAAGGTTAAAGTATTGCAGAGTAAGGTGTGTCTCACAGAACAAGAGGAGGCACAACTGCAGAATGCTAAAGAGAAAAAGGAGTGCCTGGGCAATATGCATGAGTTTAAAAAGATTGCTGTTAAGCAACTGCTTTTTGACGATAACTCAAGAACACAAACTTTTAGCACAACAACTTGGGAAAGATATTTCAGAAATTTTATGAAAATCTGTATAAAGCAGAGAAATGGTGACGTATGGAAGAGTTAAATATGCCAAATAGAGGTAGATTATGGTCAGCATCCAAGCCAGTAGGAGATGAAATAAAGTGGTGATGTATAACTAATGTACAGGAAAGTCTCCAAGAAGAGATGGTATTCTAGTGAAATTTGGAAGCTAGGAGGGAAGAAAGGTGCTAAAGGTGTGGAAGGTTTTGTTTAATAGTATTATAAAAAGAGAGGAAGTGCCAAAATTCTGGGGAAAACTGTGGTGGCTGTAATACATTCTGGCAGTAAAGATCCATCCGATTCAGTTTCATATAGACCTATTTGAATTTTAAACTATGATTATAAAATGTCTGTAATGGCTAAAAGAATGGTGGAGTTCTTTCCAAAATTGATAAACATGGATGATTGAGTTTTATGGAGGGGAGGCAAACATTTGACAACATTAATAGAGCAATGATGATCCAGAGGGAAGCAGAACATAAGAAAATACTGCTGCTTTTGGTGGGTCTTGATGCAGAGAAAGCATTTGACAGAGTAAACTTGGACTTTGAGTAGGGCAGTGGAATCATTTGCATTCCCTGAAAGGTTAATTAGGTGTATATATAAGGGATTCGGGGCAAAAAATCAAAGTGGTAGGGTTGCTCTCTGATAAGTTGTGTCTGAACAGAGGAACCAGGCATGGGTGTCCTCTTTCTTGTTTGTTTGCATTATATTTAGAAACACTGGCTGAGAAAGTAAGAGACTGCTGTTCAAGGATATAATTGGTGTGGTAATCAAGAAGAATTGGCTTTATTTGCAGACTGTAATGTATCCTACCTGACAACCAGAAAAGGATACCTCAGTGTTGTGGAACATTCTGGGACAGTTTCATGTTTTTTTCAGAATATAAAATTAATGAAGATAAAACATAGGTTATAACTGTAAACTGTTACCCATACATGAATTCATAGATTCATACTAGGCTGTCTGCCCTAGGGCATTTATAAGCCTAGCCAGTGTGTGTTTGGCTTTCGCCACCCATTTTAAATTAATTTTGCTATGCCCTTTTTCGAGGTTAGTATACTGTGCCTCTGTCTAACAGTGACACAAGTGATACCCGGGGTAACCCTACAATCTCCCATCGACTCATCAAGATTCCTCTTGAAGAGAGTCAATGAAGGACTCTGCCTAACCTGGACTGAGATTTTATTCCAGACTGAAGGGAGCCTCTGGGTTATGAATCTGTCCCTCCAGTATGTCCTATTTATTTCAGTGCTGAGGTTCAAGTCTCTCGAGCACATGGCTCGATGGGACTTGGATTTTCTGTGGTGCAGCATGTCCATTAATTCCGGGTTGGACATGGCTTTATACGTCAGGCACAGATCGCCTCTGAGCAGGCAGTATGCCACTGAGTAGAGCTGGAGTGTCTTTAACCGGGCAACATATGGCATCTGTTTGAGCCCTTTGATCCTCTTGGTGAGGTACTTTTGGGGTCTTTCCAGTTGCTGCAGGTGTCTGGTAAGGTACATCCCAAAAGGGGCATTGTACTCAATTATGGGCTTGATGAGGGATGAGTAGAGGCACGATGACCTCCCCTGATCTAGATGTGAATCCCTTCATGATTAGATGAGCTATATAAAATGTTTTTCTAACCACTTTGGCCACGTGGTTGTCAAATGAGAGATTGCTATCAACTTGGGTCCCCAGGTGCCTAATTACTTCTTCTGTACTTCATGGATTACCACCTATGTGGTAATTTGTGGGCACTTTGTTTTTGCCAAAGGGGATGACTATACACTTTTTGGTGTTTAGCTCGAGGCCATGGCTCTGGCACCAGTTGTCTGTTTCTATGAGGCCCTTTTGGAGGATGCTTGTGTCGGCTGGAGAGTCGATTATGGCACCCAGTTTGCAGTCATCTGCGAACTTGGTCAGCCACAGCCCTTCCGTGTTGGCCTGTACCTCCGAGAAATATATACCGAACAAGAGAGGTCCCAGGACTGAGCCTTGTGGGACGCCACTAGTAACTGGTTTGGAGTCTGACATGGCTCCAGCAATTCTAACCATGGGGGTTCTGTCCTTGAGCCAGTTTGCAACCCATCTAGTGACATAGGGGTTTATATTTAAGCTGGTGAGCTTATCTATAATGCCCGAGTGGGGTATTGTATCGAAGGCTTTTGCGAGGTCCAGGTAGGCTGTGTGGACCACCTTCCCCTCTTCAATGGCCTTGGTGACTGTTTCAAAGAAATCGACCAGGTTTAAGAGGCAGGATCTGCCCTTAAAGCCGAACTGGGTAGGATCCAGTGTGTGTAGGTCCCCAATATCTTTATTTATGAGGTCCATGATGATCCCTTCCATAGCTTTGCAGACCAAGCTAGTCAGGCTTATGGGGCGATAGTTTCCAGGATCCGTTGAGGCACCACCTTTGTGGAGAGGGACCACTGTTGCTGTACGCCACTCTTTGGGTACATATCCTGTAGTAAGGCTGAGATTGAACAGTAGTTTTATGTTTGGGTTTAGCTCTTCTTGGAGTTCATGTAGGACGCAGCCCGGGACACCGTCTGGTCCCATTGATGCTGTGTTTTTTGCTTTGGAGAGGGCGGCTCTTACCTGAGCATCTGAGATGTCAGGGGGGCAGCACTCTGCTGGGATAGATATTTGCCTTTTTGGTGGGGGGGGGAGTTTGCGCTGAACCTCTCAGCTAGGATGTTGGCAATGTCTGTGGGTTCGGTGTATTTTTTGTCATTTTGGACTAATTCTGAGCATATCTGGGAATTTCCACCCAGGTTACTAACATAACTAAAGAAAACCTTGTGATTATCCTTAGTGTCCTGCGCAATTTTTCTCTCGAAGCTGGCCTTAGATGATTTTGAGTGCCCGTAGTTTTTTGCTAATACTGATCAGAGATGTCTTCCCTTTTTGGGATTTTGCTCTATCATGTAGTAGCTTCCTCCTTCTATTGTATAGTTTGTTTATGGCTGGGGTCCACCAGACAGGACGTCTGCCTTTGGAGGATTGGGTCTTGGTTTTATTTGGGATTGCATGATCCATGCATTCCTGAAGGTGTTCATAGAATGCGTTTATAAAGGATTCTGCGGTCTGGGCCGTATTTTCCACAGGCCCAGGGGCTTTGAAGGATTCCACCTCAGTTTTGAGGAGTGTGAAATTTGCTTTAGAGAAGTTTTTCACTGTGGTTTTCTGGGCAGGGGGTGGGGTCGGGATGTGAATATCCAGTGAGATTAGTTTATGGTCTGATCTTACCAGTGAGGGATACACTTCTGGTCTGGAGCATAAAGTCCCCATGTTGGTGATGATCAGGTCCAGTACGTTTTCCCCTCTTGTGGGAGTGGTAACAAGTTGTTCCATAGCATTTGAGTTTATAAATTCTAGGAACCTTTGGGCTAGGGTGTTGGAGCTAGAGTAATGCTCCCAGTCTATGTTTGGGTAGTTGAAGTCACCCAATATAATGGTGTTTGGAGAGACCTTCATATTTTCCGGTGTTCTCAGGAAGGCCGAGTGGGGTTCCTGGATTTGGGAGGGTGGTCTGTAGCAGGCTATAAACTGGAAGGCAGTTTTACCCACTGTTAGTTGCACATGGATAGTCTCTGATGCTTCGTGCTGTGCCACCAACCTGGAGGTGTGGGTATCTTTGACGAATATTGATACTCCCTCCTTTTGTGGTTCGGTCCAAGTTTTGGGGCCGAAAAGCATGGTATGAGGTATAACCTGGTAGTGCTGGGGTGCTCTCGGGAGCCTTGAACCAGGTTTCTGTTACTGCAGATATCGATGTTCTCCATGCTAAGGAGAGTTTCGAGTGCGTGCATCTTGAGGTTTAGACTTCTGGCGTTGAGTAGCATTACTCTTAGTTTCTTATCCCTTGTGATACCTATGGAGGTGGGTTTGTCTTTTGAGCCTTGCCTAAAAAAGGCACTATGGGGGTAGCAAGAGCCTTTGCCAATATCCGAAAGCCCAGGGGTGACAGGTGCGAGCCGTCCCTAGCGAAACATCGTGGCTTGTCGAGCATGTCATCCTAGGCTGGCAGGCATTGGATCCCCTTTGAATGACACCAATACTTAAGCCAGTTGTTGAAATTGATCATCTTGTGTTCATATTGTAGCATCATTCTTGGTGAGGGTAAGATGATACTCAAGGTCAGGGTCATACCGACCTGGGCTACATGCTCAGAGAGCTCCTCTGTCTCTTCATGTAGTCCAGGGAGGTACGTCTCAGGTAATTCACACCAGCATGGACAATGACAGAGTCATATTTGTACTTGCCTTGGAGTGACCTGAGTGCTTGTGTTATGTGGCGGATCCTAGTGCCCGACAGGCAGCTCACCGTGACCTTCTTGTTCAGCCTGGTGAGCGGGACGTCAGTGTGCCTGACGATAGTCACCTATTACAAGTGTATCAGGTGTGTTGTTTAGCCTTAAGGGTTGTGACTGTTTGGCACACTGGCTTTGTGAGCTATGTGTTGCACGTGTTTTGTTTTGGGGTAGCGGTTGCTTGGGTGTCTGCTTTGGAGGTCTCTGCTGCTTAGGCAGATTTTTATTTAGAGCCTCCGAGTATGTTTTTGTGTGTTTGTGTTTGGTTTGCTGTCGTGGTAGGTCTATGTGAGACTGGAATTGTAGTGAGTGTGGTTTCCTTCTCCTCCTGACCGGTTACGCCAGTACTGAGTTGAGAGAGCTTAGCCTCCAGTTTGGCTATATGGTTGCATCTCTCACATGTGTTGGAATTTGTTGGGAGAAGGAGAGGGTTGTCTGTGTACATGAGGCAGTTGTAACATTGCCTCAAGATTCCCAGATTCACCAGCTGGACCGGAGAGATTGACAACTGACCTTTGAACATGCTAGAATAGTATTGGGAATTCCTTTATAATTGAAAAAAGGGCCAATGGGGAACAAGGTACTCTAGGGGAGTTTGTGAGGGTGTAGTGCTTTTAATTTTTTTTAGTGCTGACTTATATAATTGCTTTAGTGAACAAGTGCCAAGTAACTTAAATGCAAAAATGACAAACAGTAACTTTCTTTCAAGTGAAACAAGGAAATAAGTACAGTAAGCAATGCGGATATCACTAGGGATCCACAGAACCACAGAGCGCTGAAAAGCCGCGTTTTAGGTGGAATTAGCTTTTCAGGGAAATAAGCAAACAACAAGCATACAAACAAAGCTAGATTCAGCAGGCCTGAATCTAGTCTATGCTACAGCAAACAAGGTCCAGCAATACCCATATTTATGGGGGTGTGATAAAATTAAGTATTTGGGCATATATGTTAAAAAGGATACTGTTATGGCAGCTAAGGCTGTGTGGGAAGAGACTAGGCAAAAGAATACAAAAACTGTAAGCTCTTGCCATATATGGGTAACAAGGTACAAGCAATAAAATGTTTAGTCTCTAGTTTTATACACAGTTCTGGCATATTTTTATCAGTCAGAGAAGTTGTGGGTAATAATTAAGAGTTGAAGGATTGTGTTTGGGAGTGGAAGAGGGCAAGAGTCAGGTGGGATAAGTTGATTCTTCCAGTAAAGCAAGGTGGTTTAGGATTACCCGATTTTAAAGGGATATTTTAGAGCTACACGGTTAAGGCTTTTGTACATAACAGTGGAAAGGGGTGGTGATGAAGGGAGGAAATTCAAAAAATTAGATAATGGGATTTTGGATGCAGATCATTAAGGACAATAACAATCATACAGAGAGTTATATTCATAAAGAATTGGAAAGTATTCCAAGAAGTAAGTCAACAAGGGAATGGAGAAAGCAGATTCCGATGATAGAAGTGACTGATTAAAGGACAACCGCACCCTCAGACTCAAAAAACATATTTATTTCATCATGGTTTGGTGTTTCCTACATTTTAACAGCACTCTGGGACTATTTAGAGCTTTTTAGATATTTTTATATGCAATTTCTGACTCTGACCACATGGGGGCTGGCATTTTGAAATAATTCAGTCTGTTTACTCTGCCTCTAAGTATCCCAGAATGCATTGTTTGTCTCCAAAAAATTGCATCAGATCTGCCACATTTTCCTTTAAGCTGCTGTCACTTCATTGACTTAACAGGCATTCACTGCTGTATTAAAGTCCCCTACTTTTGGTTAAAATGTCATCCTTTTTCAATGACTACTTCAAACACAAGCAGTGGAAATGCCACGGAACAGAACTGAAAAGTGCATTTTATTGCTTTTGTTTCTTAGAAATGCTAACTTGCTTTCTTTTGTGAAGGCTGAAATCTAGTTCTTCAAGGCATCTCCCCTCCCACTTCACACCTACCTTCCCTAGCTGTCAAAGAGTTAAGGGTAATTTGACCCATTATCTGCATGTGATTGACATCTCACAGCAGGTGACCAGAGTAATGTACTGTTTTCTTGTCAGCCTTTCATTCCTTACAGTGGGACACTTTTTTTTTTGTTGCACTCCTCCTCTCAAATTTAGAACCAAGCTACATAGCACTGGGAATAATCACTGTTTTGCAAAGCATCAAACTCCCACTTATTTTTCCTTCCCGTTTGATTAAATAGCTAACAAATGACACACTATAAACATGAAATATTTTACAGACTTGCATGACAGCCCCAACATGCTTTTTTAAGACATAATTTAAAAAATTATGGTATTGCATACTACTTGTAATCTGATGTAGTGTTGTCGATTAATTGTGACAGACATCTGCTTCTTATGTAAAAACATGCAATTAATGTAAACGCATGGTTATTGCAAATTTATGCTCTTAGTTTTTGCAGCTGTTACTGTGCTTCTGCCTGTACTTTGTCACATATCGGTAGGGCAATGTAAAGCAATATGACAATACAAAAACAAAGTTTACAAAATTTAGAAATTACATCCAAAAATGAGACTCACTCTCTCTCTCACACTCACTCTCTCTCTCACACTCACCACCCACCTCACTCACCACGCTCACTCATGTTCACCCACACTCACTCAACACACTCATGTTCACCCACACTCACTCAACACACTCATGTTCACCCACACTCACTCAACACACTCATGTTCACCCACACTCACTCAACACACTCACCGTCATCCACCACACCTCACTCACCCACATTCAGTCACCCACACTCACACCACCCTCACCACACTCACTCACCCACCACACTCACTCACCCACATTCAACTCACTCACCCACCCACACTCACCCACCACACTTCACTCACCCACACTCACTCACCACCCAACACACTCACCACCCTCACTCACCCACATTCAACTCACACACCCACATTCAACTCACACACCCACACTCAACCACTCGCTCACCCCCCCACACTCGCTCAACTCACAAACCACACTCGCTCAACTCACAAACCACACTCGCTCAACTCACAAACCACACTCGCTCAACTCACAAACCACACTCGCTCAACTCACAAACCACACTCGCTCAACTCACAAACCACACTCGCTCAACTCACACACTCACCCTTTCACACACATAACCACAAGTTTGTTTGGCAACACCAAGAATGACCCCAGGCTTTCGTCCGAGGAATGCACGAGTAATTATGTACTTTGGCTGTGCAGACATCAGAAACAGAAACACATGCCTATACAGATCTTACACATCAAGCCGCTCCACTCAAATTGTACATGAAATGCACCCATTGAACAGTTTTCCACCTACAACATTATTAAAGTACTTTAATCCAACACTAGTGAGCCCTACTTTACACAGCCCAGTAAACCTGTCCACAGATTCAGCTTCTACAGCACAGTCCAATAAACTATCTACTGTATATTAGTGTTAACACAGGAATTTCCAGTTCTTATCAGCATAACCACATACACAATCTTCCACCTCAAACCTTTCATAAAGGATGTTTTATTTTTAAACTTTCATCCTTCCCACTTTAGGGGTCTTACATAAATCCCAGCAAAAAGGAGACCTATAAACTGCAATCACCCTGATCCAAATCCATCCAAACATGGCTGCAAAACTAAAGGTGTTATGGTTTTGAGGGAGGGTTACAACCATGCCCACACCACCTGGGAGCAATCAAATTCTTCCTGTCTTTATAACTACACAGTTCCACAACCACAGGAAAAAAAATACCCAGCAAAGGCACACCAGTACCTAATGGAATTAAGTGACAATTCAGCACTAAATCATTAATCACAAAACAGACTTTATCAATTCAGCATATGAAGAACATACCAGTATAGTGTATTTAAAGTTACATCTAACTACCAGATTATGCTGGGACAGCTTTAGAGATAAAAGTGGTTTTGTAAAATTCAGCAGATACCGGCAGAGTGCCCTTTATCACACATGTGCACACACAGACTTGCCCTTATCACACAGATGCACGCACACTTGCCCCTTATCACACAGACACAAAGTTTGTTTGGCAACAGCTAAAATGATCCAAGGGCTTCTTCCTTCTGATAGCAGTCTTTTAACTATAGGTTCATAGGTTGGTACTAGGCTATCGGCTCTAGGGCTTATACAAGCCTAGCCATAACAATTCCCTGGCTATTACTTCCACACTATTTTCTACCCTGGACCCCTGTCTAGCAGGATGAGTGAAATGATCCCTGGGGTTAATTTCTTTCTCCCATCCAATCATCAATGTTCCATTTGAAGAGGGCCAAAGAGGCGGTCTGCTTGACATGTATGGGCAAGTCTATTCCAGAGTCTGGGCAGAGTCTCTGAATCAGGAACCTATCCCTCCAGCATTTGTTTATTGTGATGACAAGGTTTAGATCCCTGGAGCGTGTAGCTCTGAGGGATTGGGCTTTCTTTAAGTGTAGCATGTCCCACAATGGGTACATGTTTTTTCCCAAAGGGGATAACTATACATTTCTTGGCACTGAGCTTGAACCCATGGCTCTGGCACCAAGCATCTGTTTCTGTAAGGCCCTTTTCTATAGTATCCACAACATTTGGGGATTCAATAATGGCTCCCAGTTTGCAGTCATCTGTGAACTTTGTTAGCCAGAATCCCTTAGTGTTGGCCTGTACTTCAGAGAAGTAAATGCCAAACAAGAGCGGTCCCAGGACTGACCCCTGAGGTACTCTGACTTGTCAGAAGCTGGATTTGGAGTGGGCTACTTTTACAGCGTGGGTTCTGTCAGTCAGCCAGTTGGCAACCCATCGAGTGACATAGGGATTAATGCCCAGCTTAGTAAGCATTCACACACACACACACACACACACACACACACACTTGCCCCTTGCTTGCATTCACACACACACTTGCCCCTTGCACACACACACACACACACACACACACACACACACACACACACACTTGCCCCTTGCTTGCATTCACACACACACACACACACACACACACACACACTTGCCCCTTGCTTGTAGTCACACACACACACTTGCCCCTTGCTTATATTTACACACACACTTGCCCTTTGCTTGCATTCACACACACACACACACACACACACACACACACTTGCCCTTTGCTTGCATTCACACACACACTTGCCCTTTGCTTGCATTCACACACACACACACACACACACACTTGCCCTTTGCTTGCATTCACACACACACACACACACACACACACACACACACTTGCCCTTTGCTTGCATTCACACACACTTGCCCTTTGCTTGCATTCACACACACACACACACACACACACACACACTTGCCCTTTGCTTGCATTCACACACACACACACACACACACACACTTGCCCTAGCTTACATTCACACACACACACACACTTGCCCCTTGCTTGCATTCATGCACACACACACTTGCCCCTTGCTTGCATTCATGCACACACACACTTGCCCCTTGCTTGCATTCACGCACACACACTTGCCCCTTGCTTGCATTCACGCACACACACACTTGCCCCTTGCTTGCATTCTACACACACACACACACACACACACACACACACACACACACTTGCTTGTAGTCACACACACACACGCTTGCCCCTTGCTTGTATTTACACACACACACTTGCCCCTTGCTTGCTTTCACACACACACACACACACACACACACACTCTTGCCCCTTGCTTGCATTCACACACACACTTGCCCCTTGCGCACGCACACACACACTTGCCCCTTGCTTGCATTCACACACACTTGCCCCTTGCTTGTATTTACACACACACACACACTTGCCCCTTGTTTGCATTCACGCCCACACATACACACACACAAACACGCACACACTTGCCCCTTACTTGCATTCACACACGCACACACACACTTTCCCCTTGCTTGCATTCAAACACACACACACACACACACACACACACACACACACACACACACACACACACACACACACACACTTGCCCCAGCTTACATTCTTACACACACACACACACACACTTGCCCCTTGCTTGCATTCATGCACACACACACTTTCCCCTTGCTTGCATTCACGCACACACACACTTGCCCCTTGCTTGCATTCTCACACACACACTTGCCCCTTGCTTGCATTCTACACACACACACACACATACGCACACTTGCCCCTTGCTTGCTTTCACACACACACTTGCCCCTTGCTTGCATTCACACACACACACTTGCCCCTTGCTTGCATTCACACACACACACACACACACACACACACACACACACACACACACACACACACACACTTGCCCCTTGCTTGCATTCACACACACACTTACTTGCCCCAGCTTACATTCACACACACACACACTTGCCCTTTGCTTTCATTCACGCACACACACACACACTTGCCCCTTGCTTGCATTCATGCACACACACACTTGCCCCTTGCTTGCATTCACGCACACACACACTTGCCCCTTGCTTGCATTCTCACACACACACACTTGCCCCTTGCTTGCATTCTCACACACACACTTGCCACTTGCTTGCATTCTACACACACACACATATGCACACTTGCCCCTTGCTTGCTTTCACACACACACACTTGCCCCTTGCTTGCATTCACACACACACTTGCCCCTTGCTTGCATTCACAGACACACACTTGCCCCTTGCTTGCATTCACACACACACACACACACACACACACACACACACACACACACACACACACACACACTTGCCCCTTGCTTGCATTCACACACACACACTTACTTGCCCCAGCTTACATTCACACACACACACACTCGCCCTGTGCTTTCATCCACACACACACACTCGCCCTGTGCTTTCATCCACACACACACACACACACTCGCCCTGTGCTTTCATCCACACACACACACACACACTTGCCCCTAGCTTACATTCACACACACACACACACACACACACGCACACGCACACTTGTCCTTTGCTCTCATTCACGGACACACACACACACACACACACACACACACACACACACACACACACACACACACACACACACACACACACACACTTACCTCTTGCTTGCATTCACGCACACACACACACTTGCCCCTTGCTTGCATTCTCACACACACACACACACACACACACACACACACACACACACACACACACACACTTGCCCCTTGCTTGCATTTTGAAGTAAGAAGTCAGTTGCCTTTGTTTGTCTGGCGTGAGATAAGCCATCTGGGCAGTTGTATTTAAGCTTGCACCCAGGAATATTATCTCTTGAGAGGGTACTAGTTTTATTTATTTTTGTTTACTGTGTACCCTAGGCAAATTAGTAATCTTTTTACAAACGCCAGATGCTTTAGTGGAATGTCCTTGTTCTTTGCTTGAATAAGGCAGTCGTCTAAGTAAGGATATATTTGAATTCCTCTTTGTCTGCAAAATGCAATTACTGGTGCCAGGCATTTTGTGAAGACCCTGGGTGTAGTAGATAAGCCAAAGGGCAGTGCAGAGAATTGGTAGTGCATTGAACCAGCTATGAATCTGAGGTATCTTCTGCAAGATTGTCTGATTGGGACATGCAGGTATGCCTCTTTTAGGTCCAAAGTTACAAGCCAAGCCTTCTTGCCCAGCATGGGCAGAAGCTGCTGCAAAGTCAACAGTTTGAATTTTGGAACTTCCAGAAATGTGTTTAGAATAGACAGGTCCAGTATTGGTCTCCAGGCTTTGTCCTTTCTGGGTACCAAGAAAAGTCTCGAGTAAAATCCTTGTCCCTGCTCTTGCTGTGGTACTCACTGAATGGCCCTCATGTCCATGAGGGATGAAACTTGCTTTTGTGCCTCTGCACATTGATTGTATGGCAGGTCTGGCATACCTTTTGCCCTTGGCAGGGTGTGAAAGTGGAACCTGTAGCCCTGAGGCACTATATTCAAGACCCATTTGTCCTGGGTGATCATGTACCAATTTTGTGAAAAAAGTGCTAGTTTTCCCCCTAAGTGGAGTGCCAAAAGATAAGTGCTTGGTGCAGGCAGAGGAAAGTCATTGGGACTATTTCCTGTATAGCTGTGATTTGTCTTCTTTGCTTTTGGAGGTAGAAGCACCCCATTGTTTAGGCCTGTATGAGCCTTGGGGCTGGGATCTGCCTCTGGGGTGTCTGTATCTGCCTCTTTGTGGCCTGTCTGACACTGGAAAGGACCAATTCTTTCTTGGCCAGTTCTTGCTAAATCTGGGTAGCTGCACCTGTAAGAAGTCCTTAACTGTCTGCATAGATTTTGCTTTGTCCTCCATTTTCTTCAACACCTCTTCTGCTTTAACACCAAAGTATCATACTGTAATGGAGCATCTAATAATTTTGCTTTAACATGATCAGGCAGATTCTGTTCCTTTAACCAAGCATGCCTGCTAATGACAGAACCCGTAACAGCAGCCCTGCAAGAGGCCTCCAGAGAATCAAAACCACATTGCAAAGTATGCCTTCCCACTTGTTCAGTTGCATGCAATAAATCCTGCATTTCCTTGTTTTCTACGCATTCAGAATTTGTTAATATTTTCTGTTTAAGCAGTGACATTAAGTACTGCTGATATTTAAGCATATGAAATTGACAATTTAAAGCCCTCTCAGCCAAGGTAGCAGAAGTGTAAACCTTTTCCCCCATCTGTCCAGTGCCCTTGAATCCCTATCAGAGGGGATAGGGTTTTTTGCAGTGGAAGCCTTGACCCCTTTGGGACCCTGAGAAATAGTTTCTGGGTCAGCAGCAGGGTTTTTATAAAGAAATTTATGTGAATCTGGAACCCTGTAGTATCTGTCTGGTTTGACAGGAGCTGGAGGTAAGGAGTCTGGAGAAAGGCCGGACTCTGAAAATATATCATCTACAATGTCTAGCACAGGGGGAATAGCAAGAGGCCTGTGCTGAGGAAGTAAAAGAAAATCTCTAAGCCTTTTCTTTGATTCTGAAAATCTTTGGCTTTCCCAGTGGAAGTGCTCCCTCATGGTATGCAGGGTTTCCCCAAAAGAATAATCCTCAGGAGGAGAGGCTGAAGGGATAGATTCTTCAGCAGCAGAATCCTCATAGGAAGGAAGAGAGTATTCCTGTTCAGAAGAGTCATAAACTATATCAGGCAGCACAAAATAGGGCTAGGAGTGCATTCAAACAGGGGCTGTGTGTAGAATTACATTTTTAATTCACTAGGAAGACTTGTCTTACCAATGAAGCAAAAAATGCAGACGAAAATGCAGGCAATCCAAACTTTTCAGTAGTCCCTCAAACAAATGCAGTTGACAGGATACACGAACCATGAAAAGGAGTTCCACACACCACATGGATTTTATTAGGTTGAGTGGGCTGGGTAAGGCAGGTCTGACATCACAATGTGGGAGGAACACTGGCTCTTCTATACAGCATGCAAATCAGGCGGGGATTACATCACTTTGGGGGAGGAAACATCCCGATAGCTAGAGCAAGAGCAGATGGCAGATGTGACATCATAATTTCAGAGCCAGCTACAGGTTTTTCAAGTTGGTTTGCAAAGTGAAACAAAAACAGTATAGAAAGCTAGGAAGCAGAACAGGGAAAACAGTTGAGTGGGTTATTTTTTAAAGCTGCAAGGGTGATTTTTTTTTAAGCTTTATCAAAGAACAGGGACTGGAAGAGTCAGCAGGTTGGGGAATCTGCTTTAATATCCTGTTGTTTTCCTTTAAAGGTCTAGAGAATAGGCAAGAGGGGGCTGGAATTTACTGGAGGAAACTAGCAAATTAACCACGGTGTTGGAAATAATTAAGGGAAATATAGAATGGGTAGGTTAGAAACTGCCTTCCCTGTCAGGTATTAGAAAGTGTTGGCAAAGAGAAAGGGATAGGAGAATGCCAAGTGAAAACCTGCGCTGGTAATAGTTTTTAGTTGAATCCTAGAACAGATGATCCTTCAAAAAGGGATAATTAGCATTTAAAATATTGCATGATAACTATAGGACTCAATCAGATGAGGTTTGAAAATATTGGGAAGAGATTGGGTGAGCAATTCACAAAGAAGCAATAGAAGGACATATGTATGACTCCCAAATATGCAACAAAATCTAGAAGATTTAGGATTTTTCCTTGAACGTGTTCAGAATCTGCTTTGGGTATAAAAATACCTGTACATAGAATTTTTATCTGGTAAGTGGCAAATGTTGAAGGTGTGATGGGGAAGAAATAGGTGATTGTGAACACAAGTTTTGGAAGTGTAATGAGTTGGCAGACTTTAAAAAATCCATGCAGAGTATACTACTGGGTGAGTAAGTGGGTGCAACTAAGTATTTTTTTTTTTTTAGTTTGGGTACAGGATCTAAATTGCTTAGAGTAAGGCCTTGTGAAGTTTAATACTGGTGTCTGCCGCAAAAAAAAAAAAAAATTACTGGAAAATGGAGATTAGAGTCTAAACCTACAATGTTTGAAGTAGTGAATATTGTAACAGAGAAAAGGAACTGCAAGTGGGACCTTTAGAAAAGGGTAGGAGCAAGTGCTTAGAAAAAAACATGAACAGTACATACAGAAAAATATTTTGGAGGAAGTCTTGGTCTGTCTTAACCCCCTTTTGTTGTATACTTCTGGAGTGATCTGTGTGTGGTATAGGAACCTCTGTTCCTTATTTGAGCTCCAGGTTCCCCTTTTTCTGTTCTATTAGTGTGTGTTCTACTTCTAGGGGCAGCACGCTTGATCTGATGTACACTTGGTTGTTGGGGCATTATAGATAAAGGGAGAAGCTCGAAAGTTCTAGTGTCTTACACTCTGGAAAAAGCAACAGAGTCAGATCCAAGTCTTTGATCCAAACCCATAAGTTGAGGAAGAATGAAAATGGACAACACATATGGAACGTTATAGTGAGTACAGAACTTTATTTTTTGGTCTGCTGCAAATACATTGTCATTGTTCTGTGGATGTTTTTTTTTTTTTTGCCAGTTTGATTATGTGAAATATGGGGGGAGGGAGATGTATACTGTACATCATTAGCTGTGTTACTTCTCCCAGTATTGTTTCTGCATGTGTACTTTGCTCCATTGTGTTAACTTGGGCAAGACTTTGGGTTTCTGAATGTCTTGGGGGGGGGGGGGTGCTGGCATAAACTGCCTCTGCAAGATTGTCATAGCCACTGCATATGTTGTTTGAGGGTCTCTCACTTTGATACTTGCTTCCAGACCTGCTCTTCATTTGGGACCAGAGTCTTAGCTGAATGTAGGGTGAAGCTTTTCATGAAGGGTGAGCTAGACTCTTCTGGAGTCACAACTAGGCTTTTCCTTCTTCATAGAATTCAGTGAAGAAAAAGATAAGGTTAAGGAGGAGGTGGAAGAGAGAGGAGGAGAATAAGAAGAGAGAAAGGGAGAGGCCAGTAAACTGCCTGTTGACTCTTCTACTGAGGACGAGTCAGAGCCGAAGGCCCTCAGCCTCCTCAGCTCAGTGTGTGGATATTACTTCAGTACCGACTGTCGCATTTGCTGGCTCCAGTTTGAGCTGTTCAGGTCTCCACAGTTTGACATCCCTAGCTCCTTTTTATCTGTGGCACTAGATTCAGGTCAGCTGTACTCCCCCTTTCTGGCTATTACTATAGATCTGGAATTTTCCGGGAGCCTTCTCCTCCCCTGGTCCAGGAGGGAGAGAAACCTGTTGACCTACTTGACAAACCATCCTGAATGGCTTCTATTAGGTCTGCAAAGTACACCTAGAGTATTAAGAAGTCAAATTTGGACAAGTTGATTAACTCCTTTTTAAAGGTCCAGATGAAGCCAGGGATCATTCCCTACCCCTTGGCTCAGAGGGTGGGGATAGTTCCATCTTTTTCTATTATTGGTTGCGCTTCCTCTGTTCCATCCTTCTGCAGAGGTGACCCTGGATCTGACACCTACCTGTTTTCCTTCATCAGTGCTGAGAGCTTAGCCATATTCAGCATTGAGCAGAGCTTTGATGTACTCAACTTCACTACAATTGAAGCAGTAGAGCAGGGGCAAGAGGTCTGGTTTCTGGGTAGACTCTGAGGTTGTCAGAGCCATCCCTGCTTCCTGGAGCTTCTGCCATGAAGAGCTCTTTGGTCTCTGTATCAGAATGGCTGGGTCTGTGACTGGCGTTGGGGGGATCTCTCCTGGGTCTAGACACCATAGAGAGAATTTTTCTTGTCTGGATATGGGAAGTCGGTACACTTGGTATCAGATCTTTGCAAATCTTCATCTTCCTGGGACTTTGGCTTCACATGGACTTGCCCAGGGGCAGCCATGCACCAAAAGGTTTTATGCTATCCCAGACTCTGGGTTCCCCTGTTTCTTCTTTGCTCCCATAGCTTCTCCCACTGAAGAAGTCATTGTAAATGGAAACACTTTGAATCCTCTGAGGAATCCCTGATTAAGGATTCAAGGCTGTGTGTAGGTGAAGGGTCCTCTAAATCCCCCTTAAGGAATGCCTCCTTCGGTGGTGTGTCTGAGTTGATGAGACATGGTGTTTGAACCACTGAAGCCTGTTCCCCTGTGGAGTTGAATTTTTCTCAGGGTCTTTGCAGCTGGCCCATTCACATTTGGGTGATATCACCTCCAGACATGCTAATCGACCTTGTGTTCAGGAGGGCATGGAGAGAGCTGGATGTGATCATGGCAGTAACATATACGCTTAAAAGTTTCGGTCCTGCTCAAGGATAGGTCCTTTTGGCACAAGGGTTCTGCATTTGATGCTATTGCGGTTGCTGCAGCCACAAAGAAATCTGAGGAGTATGCATTGGTTCATCCGCAAAATAGTGTCATGGGCATTAGACTGATGTGGGAAGTGCATATATACTTCAGCCACCTTTGCCATCCACGTGCTGAGTTACTTGTGTCATTCCATCAGGTTTCAGAAAGTTTTAATCACTGAATTTGCCAAGTCAGAGGCATCTCAACCTCCAGTCAAGTCTCATAAGACCTTGGAGAGTCTGTCATCATGTCATACACATTGAATGTTTAATTTTGACTCCTCACCAATGCAGCAGTTGCATCCCTGGCTACATGTGCTTCAAGGCATCCTTCCTTAACATCCCCTTTGGGTCCATCTCCTTTGGGCTAAAAGGTGAGGATACACTGACCAGTTGTGGACAGGATAGCAAGACGTTGTTGCGGGAGTTTGCTATTCCACCTCTTAGAGGACCTATTCATAAAACAAGGTGCGAGAACAGTTGATATTCATTCCCACTGCTTCAGTAGCATTTTGGGTTGTATGCTGAGATAACTCAGTACTGGCCAGGTTTCAGAAACTCAGACTCCCCTCCCTCCTCCTTCCTTTGACAGCTGATTGGCTGAACATTCACAGGATCCAGTGCTGATTTTTGGCTTTCTCAGATAAACTCCATTTGCGGAACCTTCTCCTCATTTTATTGTAGATTTATTATTCTATTTTTGTTTGTTTAAAAATAAATAAAATTTCTTTCAGTATTTAGAGTAATTCCTGTGGGAATTTCTGCTTGCAGCAGTGTTTATTTAATTTCGGTCTTTGACAAATGGTTGTTTTACTGTTTCTAAGGAAACTTTCAGTATTTCTCTCAGAACTGAGGTGTGTGTGCCCACCCTGTAGACACAGACACCAGCAGCTGTCTCATGCATTCTGAACCGCAAATTAATTGCACCTTTCTTTGTCATTAATACTCTGCTTTATTTTCATTTTTTAGTGGGAAAATATTGCAGGACTTTTTTTAGTATTTATAGATAATTTATTATGAACTCTGTATTTTTAACGTTGGATCGTGTTTTTACCATGAATAGAAGTCATTTGAATATACTATGGAGATTTTTCTCTCTAACAAACTATAGTTTAAATTGCTATTAAATTTTAATGGCAGTTTAACATGGTTAAACTGTTTTAATATATTGGTTGCTTTGGTGTTTGAACTTTGTGTACTGGAAAGTCTTTAACTTCTATTAATTGTAAAGGAATTCTAAACCTATTTCAGACTTGTTTTTTTGTGATAGCACAGTTTTGCAGAATTTAGTTGTGGGGAGACTAATTAAACTTTGTGTTTATTATGATACATTGTCCATTACTATCAGTTTATTCTGGCCGGTGTACTCTCCCTTGACTTGATGAGTCCTAACTCTGGTACACCCCATCAAATCCATTTACACTTAAGGAAAAATAAAAATATGCCTCAGCCTACGATTAGTGATTCTGTCAGGACCACTGCTTGGCCAATAGACCACTTACCTTTACCCACTGTCCCTGCGGTGTAACTTTGCCTGCCACTGCAGAACAGGGGCTAGAGAATCCACCAGGGCTGTTCCATTACCAGGCACTGGTATGGGAGAAACATTACCTTTTTGTGCAGGAGTAGTCTGGGGTAAGCGACTCTTTGCCATGTATATAATGCTGTGCCTCCAGATATGTAGTAGTGAAGTTCACAAGAAAAAGAAACAGAAGCTTCGTCATATGGCTTGTAATCAGATTACTGCTGTTTATAAAGCTGATGTGGTTTCCTTGGCTTTAGAGTATTCTGCAGGCAGCTGATTGCGGTGGTTATGTTCCCATCCATGGCTTTAGTGCTTATTTAGCTAGAGACCTTTCGATTTCGTAGTTGACATGGTGTCCATTCACTCTGATTCTTCAGAAGGTGAACCTGAGCTTGTCATAAGAGGTTCCTAGGCAAATGGCCCCAGAGCCTTTTTAAGCCTAGCCATTCATGCCCCAGTTATCAATGCCCTCAGACTAGAATGGTTTTGGTATATGCCTGTGTCCTTAGGCCATCTACAAACAAATGTACACTTTTCCTCGGATGATTGCTAGATTTATTGATATTCTTGCTTGGGAGCAGCCTGTTACTACCCCAAGCTAGGCAGAGTATATGACCTTATAGGACAAGATGCTCAGTTCTGTCGCTGTCTCCCTTACCAGCCTTGGATGATTATAAAGCTGTCTGCAGAACACCAGTATCTGTTTCAGCAGCCCCTAAAAAGGTTCAAATTAAGTGCAGGTTCTCCTCTGATGTAGCAAGTCTCTCTCCATTGGAGTGTTGACCCAGCTGCAGTATCTCCATTTGCCTGCCCATTTAAAAGTCCTTGGTGTCATCTAATCCGATGTTCCCTGATAGAGGGGAAATGGTTAGATCCTCAGGGCAAAAGGATGACTCTTTGTAGTAATCTAGACTTCAGAATGTTAAATAATCAAGGTTCTATGTGGAAAAGTATATGAATGAAATTTTCTTACTTGGGTTTCCAAACATGCTTTGGGAGTCATGCTTGATTGTATACATAGCTTTAAATGCTGCTGCTGTTGTATTAAAACTGTATGCTTGGTTACATAATCAGAACTTTTCTGATTTAAAAGGCAAAATGTTAACTGCACCTTCATGTTCTGAATTAGTGTTTGGGCCCTGTGTTACACAGATCCTTAAACAGTGGGATGATGCAGGCAAATTAATGCATGGGGTATTTGGGATGATGTTCTTCATCTCACATTGCTGCAGTCCTTACTTATGGGTAGTCCGCTGTCCTCGGTCGGCCCGAATACCAAAGTATTAGGCTGACGTCGGTCATGGCGCTCAGAACTGACATCAGAGCGTCAGGGTATAAAAGCGCATGACCGACGTCATATCCTCAGTCTTTTTTGCCGCATGGTCCGATGCAGAAGCAGCGTTGCGAGTGCCATTCGGCATTCTGAAATTTTCGAATTCTGAGTTTCAGACCGAAACCAAGTTGGGCTAAGTACCCCGTTGGGGAATATTTTTGTTTTTTCTTGCCTCAGTTAATTCCGGATGTCAGAAAAAGTGAATAATTGTATTTCTTGTGGGAAACAGATACCGCATAGGGATTATCACTCTCTTTGCATTCCTTGTTTGGGACCGGACCACGACGTAGTCGGGTGTCGGTTTTGTGCTAGGTTTAATAAGCGCACTATAAAAAGAAGGTTAGATTGTGCTAGGTTAGTCTTTGGTAAGCGGTGTAATTATAATATGCCGTCGGATCCTCCGACGCCCGCTTCCACGAAGAAGCGCAAAGACAAATCCTTGAAACCTAGACAGGTTGATTAGTCTGTTTCGGACGCCGGTCCTGCAGAAGCTACAGTAGAGCAGGGGGATCCGGCTGAAGTTTCTGTTGAGTCGCAGGGGGAAACTTTGATTTTGCGGGATGTGGCCTCCCAGGAGTCAGGTCAGGCTGAAGGGGCCTCTCAAGTTACTGTTCTCCCTTCTATGCCTAAGGTGGTTAGGCCTTCTGCTTCTATTACTAAGGCTTCTTCTAAGGGCAGGTCTGTTTTGCCTTCCTCTGGTGTCCCTCCAGGTACTTCTGGGTCTGTGCCTAAAAGGCACATGCTTAAAATGGCAGAAGATTTGATTACTTTAATTAGAGGTTCTATGCCCCCTCCTGATAAGAGGCCCAGGGTGGAGCCAGAGTTGGAAAGTTTGGATCAGGCCTCAGATGACTCAGAGTCTTCTGCTGAAAATATTCTAGATTTTCCTCCTTATTCGGATTCTGATGCAGAGGATTCCACTCCTTCTGCTTCTCCTCCAGAGGATTTTTCATTTTCAGAAACTCTGCATTCCATGAGGGAGCATTTTAAGTGGGAAGGACAGGATTTCTCTGATTCAAGGAAGAGGCTTAGGGAATTCTTGTTTTTACCACAGCATAGACCCTTGGCTATACCTCCTGTTTTGGATGTTGTTCAAGATGTTTTCTCGGAGGCTTCCCTTAATCCAGATTCTTTGCCTCCTGCGCCAGTTAAACCGGACAGATATTACAGGGTGCCTGAGGCTCATAAATATCTGTACAAGAGTCCTAGGGCGGACCCAGAAACTATTAGTCAGGGGCCTAAGGGTGTTAGAGCCTCTGTTGTAAAGAATCCGGTTCCTCTAGATAAGGAAGCTAGAGCTTTGGATAGATTGGGTAAGAAGGTGTATACCTCTTCTACTTTAGCAATGAGGGCTTTAAATTGCCAGTTTCATATGTTGAAGTATCAGAATTTCCTCCTTTCTCAGCTAAAATCTAAAGTGGATGCTTTGGCAGAGGGCATAGAGTGTAAAGAATTGCAGGATTTAGTACATGTCTCTGAACAGGTGGGTAAGCATTCTTTGCAGTGTGGTTTTGATGCTGTGCAGGCCTCTTCTAGGGTGGCTGCCACTGGTTCAGTTCTTCGCAGGCACGCCTGGTTTAAGGATCAGAATTTGTCCGAGCATGTTAAAACTAGAATTCTGGATGCCCCTTCACAGTCTGAAGTTTTGTTTGGTCCCCCTGTGGAGTCTGTTTTGAAGAAAATGGAAGACAAGGCTAAGTCTATGCAGACTGTTAAAGATTTTTTGCAGGTGCAACCTCCAAAGTTTAGTAGAAATTGGCCTACTAAGGGGTGGACCTACCCTTCTTCTGATTCTCAATCTAGGGGTAGATCTAGACGTGGCAGGGGCAGAGCTCACAGTACTTTCAGGCCTAGAACTTGGAGTTCGCCTGCACAATCTGCAGGTGAGGGCAGGGGCCAGTCCTTTCGTAAACAGGCCCAATGACCTGCATTTTCAGCTGCCAGATTCTTCTTGCCTGGCAGCTCCTTTGGGAGGAAAGTTAGCACTCTTCAAGCAAAACTGGCTTTTAGTCACCCAGGACAAATGGGTATTGGACATTATAAACCGAGGCTACAAGTTTTATTTCCATACATTGCCTCCTTTCAAAGGCATGCCAGACGTTCCTCCTCGGCAAAGGATAGAGGCTCACAAGCAGATTTCTTTACTTCTTCAAATAGGAGCTATTCAGCCAGTTCCTCTGTCAGAAGTGGGACTAGGATTTTATTCTCGCCTGTTTCTAGTACCAAAGAAAGGGAACACGTGGAGACCAATTTTGGATTTATCTATCCTCAACACTTATTTGGACATTCCAAAGTTCAAAATGCTGACGTTACAACAGCTTTTACCTCTGTTGGGAAAAGATCACTGGATGGTAACTCTGGATCTCAAAGAGGCTTATCTTCATGTTCCTATCAGGCCCAGTTGCAGGAGGTACCTGCGTTTTCGGGCTGGAATTTTACATTATCTGTTCTCTGCATTGCCCTTTGGCTTATCTACTGCGCCCAGAGTGTTCACAAAGGTTCTGGCTCCAGTGATAGCCTTTTTCAGGTTAAGAGGAATACAGATTTATCCTTATTTGGACGATTGCCTGATTATTGCACAACACAAGGACGAACTTCTTCATCATCTACAGTATGTGATGGTAGTGTTAAGATGCCTAGGGTATTCTGTGAACGAAACAAAGTCCAGTCTAGTACCCTCTCAGGACATGTGCTTTCTGGGTGTGAGACTGAATACAGCTTCCCAGATGGCCTTTTGACCACGGACAAACAAAGAAGCCTTTCTCTTTATTTCCATCAAATGTCTCTACAGTCCAGGCTGACTGCAAGGACAGTCCTTCAAGCCTTGGGGTTCATGGCATCTTGTATTCTGGTGCTTCCCAATGCCAAACTGCATATGAGGAAGCTTCAATGGTATCTCAAAATGTATGGACACAACACTGCCAAGATCTAGACACTGTCATTCCAATAATACCTTGCATTCAGAAGGAATTTTTGTGGTGGGCTCAGGAATGTCACCTAAACAAGGGACTCTCTGTGACCCGACCAGAGGCGAGTCAGATTTTAACGACAGATGCCTCGGACAAGGCTTGGGGAGCACACCTCAATGGAAAATGGGTGCAAGACACGTGGCCTGTCAGACTTCAACATTTGCATATCAACTTGAAGGAGATGTTAGCAGTTCAATTTGCATTGATGGCTTTCAGGGATTTACTTCACCCAGGACAGGTGTTGATTCAAACAGACAACACTACTGTCATGTGGTACATCAACAAGCAAGGGGGAACCCATTCGTACCCTCTTTGCAGGCAAGCAATGATTTTGTGGGAGACTGCTCTCAATTTACAACTCAATCTTCAGGCAAGGTTTCTACCAGGAGCACAGAACTCCTTAGCAGATGTGTTGAGCAGACAAATTGTGGATCCTCACAAGTGGAAACTGGATCCTCATGTGTTTCAAAAGTTGACAGTGTTATGGGGGACTCCAGACATAGATCTGTTCGCTTCTCCACTAAATTACCAGTTGCCAAGGTTTTGCACAAAAATGTTTCATCCCACAGCTTGGAAGGTGGATGCTCTATCATTCAGTTGGAGCAATCTTCACGTCTATGCCTTTCCACCTCTGCCTCTCATTCCCAAGGTACTCCTGAAGGCCAGAATAGACAAGCCATCCATGATTCTGATAGCGCGGATTGGCCTCGACAGCACTGGTACCCACTACTGAGGAGTTTAGTACGGGAGCCTCCATGGCCTCTGCCTTTGATTCCGCATCTTTTGTCTCAGGAGGGCAATCACTTCCTCAATGTCAAGATTCAGTCTCTGCATCTCACAGCCTGGCATATTCTGTTCTAGACCCTGGAGGGTCTCCGCTTCCACAGCAAGTTTTGAATGTTATTTTGGAGGCCAGAAGGCCTAGTACAAGGAAAGTTTACGCAGATAAATGGAGGAGATTTTTTCTTTGGAGCAGAGCGAAGGAATTTGATGTTTCCAAGCCTGATTTAAGTGTTTCTCTTCAATATCTTACTGAGTTATTGGACAAGGGTTTGTCTTTCTCCTCGATAAAGGTTCATGCTGCAGCCATTTCTGCTCACTATGATTGTGACCCTCCTTTGTTTTCCCATCCTTTGTTTAAGCAATTTCTTAGAGGGCAAAGAACATAAGACCCCCACGAGAGCTCCTACTCCTGCTTGGGATCTCAATTTTGTGTTGGAAAACTTACTCTACAACCTTTTGAGCCTGCAGCTACTGCCGAGTTAAAGTATTTATCATGGAAGACTGCTTTTTTGTTGGCCATTACCTCTGCAAGAAGGGTTTCTGAATTAAGGCCCTTATGGCAGTGGAACCTTTCCTGATTTTTCATAAGGATAGGGTATCTTTGCGTACTAATCCTTCCTTTATGCCTAAAGTGGTTTCTAGTGTGGCCTTGAACCAAACTATTCATTTGCCTACTTTTTATGCAAACCCCCAAAATAAAGGGGAGAAGATTTTGCGTACTTTGGATATTCACAGACAGTTACGTTATTATTTGAGCAGAACCAAGGGGTTCAGGCAGTCTCAGCAGTTTGTTTCTTTTGCTTTGGGTTCTCAGGGGAAACCTGTTTCAAAACAAACTATTTCTAAATGGATTGGGTTTTGTATTTCTTTCTGTTATTCCCATCATGGTAAGGAGGTTCCGGCTGGAATCAGACCTCATTCCACTAGAGCTACTGCCACTTCTACTGCCTTTCTAAGGGGGGTAGCTACAAAAGATATTTTGGAAGCAGCCACTTGGAGTTCAGTACATACTTTTTCCAAGCATTACCACCTTCCTCTTTATTCTAAGTCTAGGGCTGGATTTGCCTCTGCTATATTACAGGGCATTTTTAGCAGCCCCTAATGCTTTATGATTTTGCCATCCTCCCTTTACCTCTGCTTTGGGATTCTACCCATAAGTAAGGACTGCAGCAATGTGAGATGAAGAACATAGTACAGTTTTGTACCTACCATAAATGTAGATGTTCGAAGATCCACATTGCTGCAGTCCAATTTACCCTCCCTCCTTCCCTCTGTAGTTTGGCATGGTAATATGGTTTGGGTGATGGTTGTTGTTGGGCATGTTTTTGGGAGGTATCCTGTTTTTGGGCTGTGGCCTTTCTTTTTAGGGCCTTCTGACATCTGGGGCAAGAAAAGACTGAGGATATGACGTCGGTCATGCGCTTTTATACCCTGACGCTCTGATGTCAGCTCTGAGCGCCATGACCGACGTCAGCCTAATACTTTGGTATTCGGGCCGACCGAGGACAGCGGACTACCCATAAGTAAGGACTGCAGCAATGTGGATCTTCGAACATCTACATTTATGGTAGGTACAAAACTGTACTTTTCATGTACTCTGGTTCTCCTCAAACAAGGTGTCTTAGGTTCATAGGTGTGTACTAGGCTAACAGCCCTGGAGCCTATATAAGCCTGGCCCAAGAAGATTCCCTGGCATCATGTCGCCCAGAGTTAGTTCCCAGTGCCCCTGTCAAGCAAGGCCACTGAAGTGATTCCCGGTGTGAACTTCCTATTGCTCATCCACTCGTCAAGATTTCTCTTAGAGGGCCAGTGAAGTGCTCTGCTTGACGTGAATGGGAAGTTTGTTCCAGTGTATGGGAAGTCTCCGGGTAGGCATTTTCTGTCAAGATGCAGAGCAAACAAAAATCCCAGCCAAAGAAAAGTCAGGGATTTAAAGGGGATGACAGGAGGATAACTCCAAACCAAATGAGGGGTTGGGTTGCTTTTCAAAACAGGATAAACTCCCTGCAAAAGAATGGCTATGCTGAGTCACAGAGCACTGCTTCCTCCTTCTTGTCCCCTCACCCGACTCTCTATCTCAGCCCTGTAGCCTGGCAGCAAATCGTCTCAGGCAGATGGATTGTGAGAATATTTCGGAGGATACACTTGGCAGGGGGTAAAAAAAATCCTCCCCCTTTCAGGGGAATTCCCCTTACCCACAAGACCAGACAGAGGTGTTTCTCTAGTGCTCAATCACATGGTAGAAGCACAGGTCATAGAACCAATGGTGGCGATACACAAAGGATATTCTTCTAGAATCTTTTTGGTACCAGAAAACACAGCACTGTTAGAGACCTATCCTAGATTTGTCCTTTCTAACCACTTTTGTAAAAGTTCCAAAATTCTTACTTGAAAATTAGTCCTAGCATTGCTTCCAGACCACTCTTTCATGATGGCTCTAAGTCTTAATGACTCATCATATTCCTATTACTCCAAAATTCAGGAAATTTGAGATTTGCTGTGTCTTGTTTACCATATCAATTTTCTGCATTACCCTTTAGGCTATAATACTGCACCTCGAGTGTTTACAATAGTTGCCTGTTACAGAATCCTAGGCAACCCACATTTTTCCTAATTTAGATGATTTGCTGATTTATGCAGATTCTGTATCTGGTGCTTGGAGTCCTTAGGCAGGGTCGCAGCCCTCCTTTCCCACCTGGGGCTAATATTGAACCTTCAAAAGTCCCTTTCTCACACACTCTGAATAAACTGTTTTCCTATGGTGTTGGTTAGACATAGAAAAAGGATGGCTTTCTTGCCAGAAGACTTGAGCTTTAACTTATCATGGCATTTTCTTGCATTTCTGTCTTTAGACATGCTTCAGCAAAGAGAGTTCCTCATAATTCTAGGCTTTATGTCATCAATGATTCTCATGATGCCACTAGCTTAACTACACGTGAGAAAAATTCAGTGGTACGTGAAGAATTGTTGGACTTTGTACCTTCATTCTTTGGATTTCTAGGTGTCGGTACTGGGATTTGTGAAACAGAAACTGCAGTGGTGTAGAGATCAACTGTTCCTGAATCCTGGACTCCTTTCTGTCTTCAGACCCCCCCCCCCCCAGTCCAGTGTGTCCTGACAGACTGTGCACAGGGAGGCATTGCCCGTGGTAGTTCAAGTGCATGACTTGTGGTGTCCTCCCGACACACCAAAACACAAATGTAAAAGATGTTGGCAGTTACTCATGCCTTAAAAGTTCTTCACCACTTGCGTACTCTGGGTCCTCCTCTAGTCGTCACAAACATTACAGTGATTTGGTACCTGAACAGCCAAGTGGCTATAAGGTTATACCCTCTTGCTGGTTGTTACTGATGGTGTGGAAGCTGGGTCCATAGCATTCTGACTCTTCGGGTTGCATACATTCCATCCAGAGCAAAACACAGTAGCAGATAGACTAAGCATATCCTGGACAAACCTTCATGAATGGAAGCTCCATGTAAAGGTCTTCCAGGACTTGGTGCAGATGTGTGGAACACCTCAAGTAGATCCGTTTGCTTCCTTTCAAAACAGACAACTGAACACATTTTGTTCAAGACATCCTTGCAGCCATGCTCTGTAGTCAGATGCTCTACCATTTCCATGGTTGGGAATTTTCCTGTATGTATTTCCACTCATTCTAATGGTTCCTAAGATACTTCTAAAAATTCAGAAAGAGTTACCAAAGGTCATTGTGGAAACCCCCTTTTAGCCAAGTTAAAGTTGGTTCTATTAATGGAATTTTGTAAAGGAAATTATCACAAGCTTCCTCACAGACTACATCTGCTCCCACAGCATCAGGGGTGAATGGTGTATCCCAGCTGAGAGTAATTGCATCTCACAGCCTGGATGATTCTGTTTTGATACCTTTTAGGCACTTGTTCCACGAGGTGTGCAACAGGTATTTAAGGAGGCAAGAAAATCTGCAACTAGAAATGTGCAAGTTTGCAAGTGGAAGTTTTTTAGGTGGTCCCTCGCCAATAAAAAGTGGCTCTGAAAGGGCTTTGAAATTTGTGCGAGTTATTTAGAGATGGCTTGTCATATGCTTCTGTCAAAGTGCATCTGGTAACCATATGTGCTTGCCCTGCCCATAGATCCCTCTCTTTCATCTCTTTTTGGTTAGTCAGTATATGAAATGTGTTGCAGATAAAACCCCCTTGAAAGCAGAATTCTCTTCCGTAGAATCTCATCTTTGTTCTTGAAAAATTGACTTATCTACTTTTGAACCTGCACATCAAGCTGATTTATGGTTAATTACTTAGAAGATGATTGTACTTGTTGCTCTGACATCTGAAAGGCAAATCTGAACTGCAAGGTCTAATGGGAGGCAAGCCGCATGTGATTTTTCATACTGACAGGATTGTGTTACTCACTCCTGGGATCATAGGAGATTACCAAGCTATTGACCCAGAAGTCATTTTAATCCTAGCCATTTCATCCCAGTGCAATCCTAAGATGTTACTAGGCTATTGGCCCTGAGGCCCTTACAAGCCTAGCCAAGACTTTTGCTCATGTTCCAACAAGTTAGCACCTGATTCCCCTGTCCAGCAGGGACTCTAGTGGAATCCCAGGGGTGTGTTTTCTGTTCCCCATCCATTTATCCAGGTTGCACTTGGTACTCTGCTTGATGTAGAGAGGGAGTCTATTACACAGGAGGGGGAATCTGTGGGCACAAATCTGTCCTGCCAACAAGTCCTATTGGTACAGACCAGGTTGAGGTTGCGTGTGCGGGTTACTGGAGTGGAGCCTGACGTGCAGATATATAGCAGTCCCGTCAAGGCAGGGTCTGAGATTGCTTTCTATGCCAGACAGAAGTCACCTGTGAGGAGTCTGTATGAGACTGAGAAGAGGGACAGGACTTTTAGCCTATCTGTGTAGGGTAGGAGGTCCTAGGTTCTCCTAGTGAAGAACCTCTGTGGTCTGTCCAGCTGCTGCATGTGCTTTCTGAGGTACATGCAGAAAGGGGCATTGTACTCAATATGACCTCCTTGTTCCTGCATGAGAGATACCCTTACTAATGAGATGGGCCATGTAGAAAGCTTTCTGTACAACAGAGGCAACATGGTGGTCAAAAGTCAGTTTGCTGTCAACCTGGTTGTCCAAGTCCCTCACAACTGTTTGCATGCTTATGACCTTGTTAATGTGATAATTTGTGGGGACATCACTCTCACCAAAGGGGATGATGCATCTTTTGGCATTCAGTTTGAGGCTATGTTTCTGGTACCAGTCATTTGCTGGTTAAGACCCTCTTGGAAGATGTCCACATTGCTAGGGGAATTAACGACGGCGCCCAGCTTGCAGTCATCTGCAGACTTGGTCAGCCATAGCCCACTGGTTGTGGCCTGCACCTCAGAAAAGTATGTCCCAAACAGAGGCCCCAAGACCAATCCCTGGAGCACACCGCTAGTTAAGGGTCTACTGCTTGAGGTGGCTTCCCCTATTTTGACTAGGTAGGTTTTATCACTGAGCCAGAGTTTATCTGTTGTACTCGATTGGGGAATAGTATCAAAGGCTATGTCCAGGTCAAGGTAGGTGTGCACCATCTTCCCCTCGTCCATGGCTTTGTTGACTCTCAAAGTAGTAGACTAGATTTAACAAGCATGACCTCCCCTTGAAACCAAACTGTGCAGGATCAAGTGTTTGGAGGTTGCCAATGTCTTTGTTAATGAGGTCAATGATGATCCATTCCATGGCCTTGCAGATCAGGCTAGTTAGGCTGATTGGTCTATAATTTCCTGGATCTCCACCTTTGTGCACATGCAGTGTCTCTCCTCCACTCGGCTGGGATGAAGCCTGTACTCAGGCTTTGGCTGAATAGGGTGCCTAATGGTACTGCAAGTTCCTGCCTGAGTTCATGTAGGAAGCAGCCTGGGATGTTATCTGGTCCTATGGAGGCTATATATTTTTTTTGCCTTTGAGAAGGCAGTGATGACTTGCTCCCTAGAGATAAGGGGGAGGGGATCAGGTGGTGGGGATATCCGGATTTACTGATTGGGGGGGGAACAGAGGGGTGAGGTTTTCACTGAACCTGTCTGCCAGCAGGTTGGCTGCATTTATGGTGTTTGTGGTGTCCTTGACCACCAGTTCTGAGCAGGTCTGACTGCTTCCTTTGCGATTGCAGACATATGTGACGAAGGCTTTTATGATTGTCTTTAGTAGATGTGACCAGTTTGGACTCTGTTTGCTTTGGAGGATTTCACTAGTGCTCTTATTTGCTTGTTCAAGCAAAGGAGAGATTGCTTCCAATTAGGCTCCTGCTCCTCCTTGGCCTTGGACAGCAGTTTTTTTTCCTTTTACTATAGAGTTTATTTATTGCAGATGTCCACCAACATGTCTACTCTTCCTTGAGGATGATTTTGTCCTGTCGGGTATTCCTGATTTCATGCAGCTATATAAATGCTTGTATAGTACTTTGTTGTAGGTTTGGACATATGTGCCAGTTTCTGTGGAGGGGGAGTAGGCTGTGAAACTGTTTTATACCTTCCTCAGGAGGTTATAGTCAGCTTTGGAGAAGTTTTTTTGACCTTGGGGGGGGGGGGGGATTTGCATTGACAAAATAAAGGAATCTCTGGGCATTTGTGTTTTGGCATGAGTAGTTCTTCCAATATGTGGTTGGATAGTTAAAGCCACCCAGGATCAGGGCAAAGGGTTGAATCTTGATATATTCGAAGAGGACCAGAGAGGTGTAGTGGACATCTTCAGTCAAAGTTGTGGGCCTGTAGCTACCTATGATTTGAATAGGGGTCTTGTCAACTGCACATGGAGTGTCATCTGTGCATCATACTGTGTTTGACCAGCCTGGAGGTGTGTATGTTGCCACTCCGCATCCTTTTGCTTTGCTGCCTGCAGTCTGTGGACTGAATATATGATGAGATGAGTAATATGGTATGGCTGGGGTGCTCTCCGCAGCTTTGTATCAGGTTTCTGTGACTGCATAAATGTCAATGTATTCCAGGGTTAAGAATGCTTGCAATGAGTTCAGTTTCATGTCTAGACTTCTAGCATTTAGCAGCATGACCTTTAATTTGCGTTTTGATGAAATTTTCATGTTGGTAGTTTTGACCTCATGGCATTGCCTAGAAAAGGCACAATGGGGGAGGCAAGACCCTTTGCCGGAAGCCTGAATCTCAGGAGAGACGGATGCAACCCACCTCTGGCAAAGTATTGTGGTCTGTCGATCATTTCTTCCCAGGCTGTCAAGCACTGGATCCCTTTGGAATGACACCAGAAACTAAGACAATTGTTAAGTCAATCATTTTCTGTTTGTATTGAGGCATCACTCTGAGTGACGGCAGAATGCTGCTTAAGGATAGGAATATACCTGCTTGGGCCACACATTCAGCGAGCTCGATCATGTCTCTCTTCATATAGTCCATAGAGGTATTTCTCAAGTCATTCATGCCAACATCGGACTATGACAGAGTCCTAACAGTACCTGTTGTTGAGAGACTTGAGTGCATGGGAGATGTGGGGGATTCTGACATCTGACAAACAACCGTGACTTTCTCCTTATCCAGCCTGGTGAGGGGCACATCTGTGTGTCTCAATGGAGTCTCTTATGACTAATATGTTGAGTTTATATTTAGGCCTTTAGTGGCTGTGAGACAGGTGTGTGGACTGTGTGTGGTGTGATTGGCAGTGGTGTTCACATATGTTTTTGTCTCAGAGGTGTCTCTTGTTTGGGTATATTTTTGATGAGGACCTCCGCATATGTAAGTGTGTTGTGTAGTTGAGGTGTTGTGGTTGTGTTGACAACCTTGTCAGTGTCAGATATGCTGGCTTATGAGGGAGAGAGTAAAGACTCTAGGATCTTAATGTAATTCCATCTGTCACAAATTGTGTTCCTGCGTGGTAGTAGTAGAGGGTTGTCAGTGTACATGACAGTTGCTACACTGTCTCAGGATGCCCATATCAGCCAGACTGGCAGGAGAAAATGTAGGAAATTGTCCATCCGTATTTGTCAAACTGAGGGAGAGAGGCCAGAGAGAGCTAAGGGGGTAAAGGGTGGAAGGTGTAAGAGGGAGTACTACAAGGAGTACACTCAGTTGCTACTAAGGGAAAATTTGTAGCTGGAATACCTCATAGTGGGTTAAAAACAGTGCAGCTGCTGTGTGTGACGTGCAAACAAGCCCAAACGTGGGTTTTAAATACCTTGGAAAAGAATAGAAGATTCTAGTAACACAGAAATCTAGCCAATCCTGCTAGCCCCTGCTTTCTTTATCAGTCAGCCTGTGCCAGACAAGGTCCAGGCAGCTTCCTCAGTCATTAATGCCTAAAGTTGTTTCTGAATTTACCTTGAGTCAAGCCATCATTCTCCCAGGGTTCTATCCTGAGCCGTAAAACAAGGGAGAAAACATTCTACATACCTTGGATATGCACAGCCAGCTTGGGTACTGCCTTGACAGAACAAAGCCCTTTAGGAATACTGAAAAGTTTGCCTCCTATACTGGGGCTCAGAAAGGTCAACCTGTCTCTAAGCAAACTTGCACAATGGTTGCCCTGTTGTTACTCCCACCATGGTAAGTATCTTTCAGGCAAGGTTAAGACCCACTCTACTATTGCTTTATCCTCTTTGACAGCAGATTGGAAAGGGGTGGACTGTAGAAACATTCTAGAGGCAGCTATGTGGTCCCTCTGTTTATACTTTCACTAAGCAGTGCAGACTAGATTCCTTTTCAAGGTCCAGAGCAGGGTTTGCTAGGACCATTCTCCATTGGCTCCCGGATCCTTATCCTTCCACCTCCCAAGTAGGGTAAGTCTTGGGAATCTACAAAATGTTCTACTGAGGCAGTGGAAATGTTGAACATAGTACAGTTGTACAAGTCCTACTTACCTGTAACAGTAGATGCCCAAATTCATGTATGCCTCAGTGACAGTGTTCACCTGCCATCCCACAGACTGTGTATAGCTGAGGTGAGGTTCAACCTCTCTGATTCAGTTGTTGCTGGGTTTGTATGTGGTATTCTGATTGACTGCAAATTTACTGTTGATTCTGGCTTCAGGTATTTTCCTCTCTGTGGAAGCAAAAAAGCCTGTGCACCCAATGTGCTGTCACAGGAAGAGATAGGGCGGGGAGGCTGATCTTTTGAAAGATGGCCAGTACTGGGTTACCTTGGCAGATGACCTGAAATGTTAGGCAGTGAGGAATTTGAACATTTACTGTTAGTTATGTAGGACTTGCACAACTGTGCTCTCTTCTGCAGGTTACAGCAATTTTCTCAGTAAATTCCAAGTGAATGAGCCTCCTGTGGTAGATGAGAACTTTAACAAATGCCACCTTTGGGGCAGAGGTACTCTGCAAAATCTGGGCTTTAGAATAACTTTCTCTGGCAAGTCCATCAGTATTATTGAAACCTTGCCCAACTGCTGTGCTCTGAAGGCAGTTGGGGGACACTTGACTCTACACCGTTATGATTGGGAGGCCATCACATGAGATGCCCAGATGTTGGGAGTCATTTCCAGAGGCTACACCATTCACTTTCAGTTTACCCCAAATTTGAGACAGAAGTCCCTTTCAGATGTGCCATTCCACCAACAAGTTAAGTAGCAGCTGAGATTCAAAAGCTACTCATAAAGTGAGTAATCAAAAGACTCATTTTGGACCTTAAATTAAGTTTTCAAACAGTCCCAAGTTCCCGATGGTGACTATGCAGTCAGTCCTACCTCTGCTGAAGGATGATTGGATGTGCTCTGTGAAGTTCAAAGATTCCTACTGCCACATAAAGATAGCAAGTCACTCCAGGTGTTTCCTGTGCTGTAGGCTGAAAACCAGTCATTACCAATTTCGATCTCACCACTGCTCTTGGGGTGTTAACCAAATGCTTGACAAGCGGTAGCAGCTTGGCTGCAGGGATTCCAGGTATTTCCGTACTTGGTGACAGTCTCCTTAACTGTGACTTTAAAAGACTGTTGGTCCAGGCTTGAGTCCTTGCTCCATCTGTGCCTGTCCTTGGGAGTTGGTTTCAACAAATCCAGTCTTTAACCTGTCAAAGCTCGAGTTTTTTTTTTTTTGGTTGAAATTTGAACGCTACCATTCAAATTCCCAAACTTCCTCCCTCAAGACTGTTGTCCCTGTGTGTTCAATCCATTCATGTTTTACTACTGCAGAGGCCGCCGGCTTATTTGTTTTTTTTACTTATCAGTTTGATGGCTGCTGCAGTCTTTCTCTAGCCTGATTCTTTTAGAGTTTTCCAGTGGACACTTAGTCGAGTGGTCTGTCACAACTCGCCCAATAAATTTTCCTGTTCACCTCACCATTTGTCAATCACTTTACATGGTGGCAGGATGCCCTTTCCCAGCCGACAGCCACAGTGACTACTGGAGCGCATCTGTTGGGGGTGTGGGTGCATTACAAAAGGTAAGACTGCCAAAGGTATCTGGTCCCAGTCAGACACCCATATACACACACCAATGATTTTGAGATGAGAGCGCTCCTCCAGGCATTGTGGGTTTTTTCATGATTGCCTCCCCAGAGTTATGATGTTTATCCAGACTGTCAGTATGGCAGTGGGTTGCTACAGAAACCGTGGGGAAACTTGATCCTATCCCTTGTGTTGACCAGCCTTGAGGGTGTGACAGTGGGTAATGTCCTTGTAGTGCTTTTTGATAGCAGTGCACATTCCTGGGATATCTAACATTCTAGTGGACAAGTTGTAAAGGAGCATTCTGATGCCTCAGAAGTGGTCCCTCAGTCAGTAGCTGCACATATTTTCAACAGTTGGAGCCAGTCGTGCTGTGATGTGTTTGTGACCCTTTCAACATCCAATGCAGCAACTTCTTTGCCCTGATCACTCCCAAGGGACTTGTCGCCAAGGGATGCCCTACTGCATGCTCGGTCCCTAGTCTCTTTTATGCTACCCTCCAGTGCCCTTAATAATCAAGTTTCCCGGAAAGCAGCCCATTGCAGCATGATTGTAATCCTCATAGCCACTTTCTGGTCCAGACAAGTCTGATTTCCCCTTCTTGTGGTCTCACCTGTTGCATCTTCCTGGGTTCTGGAATCCTATTCTAGATTTAATATTGCCATCCTTTGCCCAGCCTCACTGGAATCTGAAATGCATCAGGTTGACTTCTTGGTTCCTCTATTTCCAATGACTGCCAGAGATACCAAACTTTCTGAAAGAATTGTGCATGTTCTCTCTTCCTTTCAGAAGCCTTCTACCAGAATGTTTTAGTAAGTGGAGAATATTTATCATTTGGCCCATTTCAAAGGCTACCAGTCAAGGATCAAGGTTCCTCCTTTGGAATTGCTTCTCCTTCATCCTTGACAGGGCACTTTTCGAACCAGCTGCTAATGTGAACTTAGTTTGTCATGGAAAACACTTTTCTTAATTATGGTAGTTTCAGCTAGACTAGTTTCTGAACTGCAGGCTTTATCTTGTCTCACCTTGCCTTATTTTTTCACAAAGATAGGGTTTCGTTGTGGACTGACGTTTACTTCTTGCCTAAGGGTGACCTCTTAGTCTAGTGTAAACCAACCGATTGAATTGACTGTTTTCTTCCCAAACTTCAATAATAAGAGTGAACATATGCTTTATTGCCTGAACCTCCGTCATCAGTTGAGCATCTCTTTGAGCAGAATCAAACGAATCAGGAAATCATACCAACTTTGTGCAGAGCTTAGCTTGGGAAACCACTTTCCAAAGTACCTTGGCCCTGATTACATATCCTTTGTTACATGAGAGGTGCATCCTTGCCTGTCAAGCCAAACATCCACTATACTAAGACATTGTCTGTTTCGACTACCTTTTTTTGGTCATGCTTCTTTAGATGTGTGCAGTGGCTACCTGGTCCAACACTCGTACCTTTGTGTATCATTATAAAGTAGACATTCAGTCCAGATGTTGGACCTCCTGTGGGGTCCATCAATTTTTGGAGTATTCTCTCCTTATACCACCCAATCTGGCTGGCTGGGGACTCTGTCCCACAGTTTGAAGCTGACAGAAAAGACAATATCTGATATAAAACTTATGTAGCCACCATAATGCTGGATCCATGTTGTATTCCATTCATGTCAGCTAGCCCTCTCTTCCCTCTTCTAAATTGTCATTGGTATTTATGGCTCTTGGACCTTGTGGGCTAGTCCAAAGTCTGTTCTGACCTCTGATGTAGGCCTAAGTTTCCTTTTTTTGTTTTTGTTTTTCTTCCTTTAAAGGAGAGCTCTGTATATGTTGGTCAGGTATGGTAGGGCGAACTCTATCTAAGGAGGTTTAGGCTTGCAGAGCAGTATGGGAGAGGAGGTGGAGCCTCAGAGCTGCTGAAGGTTCTGAAGTGCTGGTCTCTGATCCATTCAGATCTGATAAACCCACAGGTTGAGATGGACAAAAGACGATATGGGTCTAGCATCATAGACAGGGACAGATCAAGCACAAGGCTACCTAGGCAGTTGCCTATAGCTTGGTGCTGTCTTGAAAAAAAAATCCCACTTCACTGTTCTGTTCTGTACCTTAAAAAAAAAAACTGTTCTGTTTAAGGCAAAGAAGCAGCCAGTAGCTTGTGCCCAGAAGCAATGATTCCTTTCTTACTGCAGATTTTCTTGTGGATGCCTTTCACATGGGAGATTTGATTTTTGAGATCAGGGATCTATTTGGAGTAGCAGCTGAGATGCGTCTTTTGTTGGTGTTTGTGTGTGAAGTCTGTGGTAAAATCAAGTGGTGTAACTAATTTTGATTAAAGTTTGTCAGGGATTCTCTTGCGGATATGTGTATGTATGTATATGTATGTATGTGTATATATATATATATATATATATATATACACACACACATACAGAGAATGATTTAAAATATCCTAGCACATTTCATTTCAGAAAATGTCCATTTATACAGTTATTAGAAAAAAGACTGCTGCTTTCCTTTATTTTTTGTGGCTTAAAGATCATATACCCACCAGAGGCAAGAGTAAAATGTAAACTCCAGTATGATCCTCACTCGTATGCTGCAGTTTGAAGTACTGTATCTGGCTGTCAGATATCCTGTTTTTTCTGGTGTATTTCTGAAGTTTGTGTGTAGTTTTCACAACAGAGTAAAACTCTCTAGACTTCCTTTGTGAGCCTTACAAAGTTTGTTACTGTAAGAACTACTCTGGTTATATTAGCCACATAATTTCAGTTTTGATTAGAGTTTGTTACGTCCCTGAATCGGAAAGAGGTTTCTTTTCACTGTAGTAGGCTCACTCGGATCGTTTAATTTTAAAGGAATTGTTGGTTTTGTCTTTAATTTGTGACTTTAACTCTTTTCTTGGCTGTATCTTTCTATGGGTCAGTGTAACTTTGCGTTATTGTGCGTTACTACTTACACTGCAGCTGATCAGTCTTGCTGATAAGAAAAGTGGTATTTGCACTAAAGCACTGGTTTCAGGGGAGAAAACAGTGCTATATGAAATATTTAGTACTTTGTGTTCTGTTCTGTGACCATCCTTTAATTTCATATTCAGACTGAGTTGTGCTGTTTAGATGTAAACTAGGGCCACAATCTTTGGGGTCCAATACTTGTTTTCATGTTTTGTTGACAGTGTGTATATTTGGCTGTGAATAAACTGGACAGCATGAAGACTAAGTTTAATGCTGATATTTTTAGCTGTGAATATTTTTTTTAATTAACCTTGTTTTGTTGTAGGCACAAGGTTGCAAAATTCACTGCATTTGGTCTAAAAGAGTCTGACTGGTACTTAGTGCAGATGAATAAGGCTATGAGCTGCTTCAGCCTTTGTCTGCTGTGCGACTCTCAAATCACCTCTCCAGACAGTGCTCCTAGACCGCCCTGAAAATGGATGTTTGCATCCAGTCAGCTGTCCCACACTGTCGGGAAATCCACTACACTTTTTTTTTTTTTTTTATGGCGATGTGATTATCAAAGGAGAGACTACTGTCCACCTGGGTCCCAAGGACTCTATCACACATTCGGCGTTTTTCATAGATGTTGGTGTTTCCCTGTAGGCTGTTTTTGACTAGTAGTCCCAAGATCCCAGCACATTTGTAGTAGTTTAATGGGTTGCCGGATGCATTTTCAATAAATGTGAGCTTCAGGGAAGGAAGTTCACTGTTGCTCATGTTAAGTTTTTCAGTGTGAGACTGTCTTGTTTAGCAAATGGTTGTCAGTGCTTTTACTGTAAAATGTGAAATAACAGTTCTAAATTGAATCCCAATGTCTTGTAATCATTGTAAGAGCAAACCTGTCAGTGCGTATACAATTTTTGTAACCGCAAACCTGTCGGTACGTATACATTTTTTTGGGGGGGGGGGGGTTTGAGTGGTTATTGGTAATTGAAGAGGGACATAGAAGTAGAGATATTGGAATGGTTGTTGGAGGGGGGCCCAATTCTTTACTCTGCCTAGTGCCCCATTCGACCATGATCTGGCTGTGATTATGGAAAGTATATAGCTTTCATTTCTGGTTTTGTTTTGTTTGAGAGAGAGAGAGAGAGACGTGCACATATATGGAAAACTGTGAGAGAATGTACAGTGGATATAAAAAGATTACACACCCCTGTTAAAATGCCAGTTTTTTCTGATATAAAAAATGAGACCACAATAAATCATTTCAAAACTTTTCCGACCTTTAATGCAACCTATAACCTGTAATATTCAATTGAAAAACAAACAAATATGTTAGGGGAAAAATATAAAAAATAAAAAAATGTTCAATAAGCTGGTTGCATAAGTGTGCACGCCCTTAAACTATTACTTTGTTGAAGCACCTTTTGATTTAATTACAGCATTGCTGATTCTTCATTCATTGGACGTAGACAGACAACTAAGATTCTACTTAAACAGGACAAAATCTCTAAGAAACTCTGAGCAACTACTGGTGGCATTTGCTTCAGGATCAGAGGGGGAGGCTATATCAAAGCAGACTATTTCTAAGTGGATAAGCCACTGCATTCGTTTCTGCTACCTGCATCATGGTAAACCTGTACCCAAGAGAATCTTTTGCTGTAATTAAATCAAAAGGATTTGTGGCGGATCCTGGCACCCGACAGGCAGCTGACAGTAACCTTCTCCATCTGATGTTGTTAATCTTAGTTCATTCCTTACTGATGGGTTATTGATTCCGCCCCCGGAACTGAACCGGCCAATATCAAGCTTGTCAGCCAAAACCTCTCGAGTCAAGGTCCTACCCAGAATGTTCTACTCCCTGTTAACTCAGATCTCATTTGCCACGTTGCTGAACAGCCGTGTCAAGCCACTCTCTCAGCTAAGTGTCTGATTTTTTGACAGTTTATATATTACTCTAAAATTTTCTCAAAAGTTTATTCTAATATTTTCCTACCCTATCACACACTTTAGACTCTTTCCCTTTAGTCCTTTCCCTTTGTTACCCTCTTTTCTTACCTTGTGGTAATTCTGCAATACCATAGTTGGTAATCCTTTTTCTCTCTTACCCTTTTTGTTGGGTAGCCATTATTCTTCCTTTTGCTACAATGCTGTTTCTCCACAACAGCTATGTCGGATAAGAAAAGTTCCGTTGGTTTCAAGCAGTGCAAGGATTGCAGCCATAAGTTACCGCTTTCTGATGGCCATGACTTGTGTCTACTGTCTTAGTCTCCCACTTGACTGTAGATCCTCCGTGTGGGATCTGTAAAAACTTCTGTACCAGGACTCTCAATGAGAGGAAGAATAAGTTGATTTTGAAAGGTCTCCTCAAGTCTCCTTTCTCTGAGGCTATTTCTGGGTCAGAGGGCTCACCCCCTCCTGTTAAGCGCTTTCGAGGGTCCACCTCTTCATCAGGTGAAATTACTACTCTGGCGCTGCCACCTGTGACCCTGTCTGCTCCAGGCTCGGGACCGCCCCAAATGATCCTGACTACAGATATGTCTCCTTTATCGATAATGGCACCAGAGTTTCCGGTGCAGACCCCTAATGGCACTGTCAATACAGGTTCAGTCCCCTTCGGCACCATTGGTAGTCACCTTCGGCTCCAGGTATGACTCTTCTGTAATCCACGGTGCAGACTTTTTCGGAACCGACATGTACTTCGGTGCATTCCTTCTGTGCACCGTCCTTATTGTTGGTGCAGACACTTTTCCACTATGGCACCATACCCTTCGGGGCAGACCTTTGCCTTTACGGTGCAGCCACCTTCAGCTACCACGGCTCCGACATCTTTGGCGCAGACTTTTCCCACACAGTTTTCTTTGGTGCAGACTTCCTCTGCTCCAAGCTCTGCATCTGTTGAACTAGCAAGGACCAAATATTCCCCTTCATTGGATCCTTTTGCAAGCAGTCAGTGTAGTCCTTTCCTGGAGAGGCCAGAATCGCCATCAGCCTTCTCCATGAGGTCAACCAAGATCCTTTCTGAGCAGGATGTGCTGCGGCTTGTTGACCATTTGCTTGTGGCCAGAGGTCTCTCTCAACCATCAAAGTCCATGTTCCCTCATTCAGGTGAGCGTATTTTGCCTCAACCCCCAATGTATACTCCTCTTTCGACTTCTACTCAAGTCTCGAAGCCTGTTACTCCTACAGCCTCGAAGCCTGTTACTCCTACAGCAGCTTCCCTCCCACTGACTCCAATAGTGGATCTCACTTTGGAACCAGAGTCGTCCTTGTGGCCCTTGGTGCAATGGGCATTGGGCTCTTCTCAGGCCAGTGGCTGTGCCATTCCTGGCTCCATGCCGATTTTTTTCTTTGACACCTTCCAGGAATGCTCTTTTACGGTTTACGGTAGTCTTGAGACTCCTGGTCTGGGGGCGGGTTCTTCGGGGCGGGGTGTGACCCCGGTTCCGAGGTTGTCATGCTTGGTTCCGTGCTCCCATCCCTCCTTGGGCGGGCCAGCCTTCCAGGCCATGGAGAGGGCACTTGCCTCCACTGACAAAGCTCATTTGTCAGAGTCCCCCCCCCCCCCTTTTGTGCTGCAACTGCCACAAGCTTCAATCCCCGGACACCGGGCACAAGAGCTTCAGGTCTCTACTCCTCAGGATACCCCCTCTTTACAGTCTTCCCCAAAACTTACCACTGAGGAAGAGCCTTGCAAAGCATCGTGCAAGAGGAAGCACCTGGACTCCACTGAGGAGTCGTCTTCTGAAGATATGGATTTTGATGACTGGGAAGGGTCCCCACGGTCACCCTCTGATGAGGTGTCCTTTGGTGACATCATTGAGATCCTTAGACAGAGGGGTGACGAAGCCCTCTAATCCTTCCTCTGAGGAATCTGTATTTTTGCAAGCTTTTTGTGCCCGGCCCCGTACCTCCTGGGTCACCCCGCCTGCTGATGAGCTCGTTCAGCTCATCGTGCATGGAAGGCTCCTGATACCATGGAAGCGATACCCAAGAGGCCAGACAAGATATGGCCACCCCCCCCACAAAGCACCTTCACTGGTCACATGGTCTCCCATTAGACGCTATGATGGTGGCAGCTGTTACTAAGAAGGATTTGGCAGAAGAGAGCCAAACTGTCCATCCGCCCAACAAGGAGTCCCGGGCGATTGACAGATTATGGGAGCCTCTTTTTGCTTCATCGACCTTCGCCATAAGGTCTTTGAATTATTTGCCACATTTTACCAGGCTTCAGTGAGATCTTATCAACCAGCTCTCTGAAACCTTGGCAGGAGCTGTTTCTAAGTCCATGATAATGTGGCTTCTCAGCCACCCTAGAGTCCATTTCCAATTCTTCCATGTGTCATATTTCTCACGCAACGGAAGGGGCGGCTAGAGAAGCAGGCACAGGTGTAGTCGCCAGACATGCATGGATGCACCTTTGTGACTTTGCAGACTCCATTAAGGCTTCCTTCATGAATGCCCCCATAGAGGCTGCTTCTTTGTTTGGCCCTAAAGTAAAGGATACACTGCCACGGTGTGAACAAGATGGCAAGACCTTGTCTGCCTTTGGTGTCAGACACTCCACTCCTCAGCGATTCTATTCCAGAAATCAGAGGAGCGGAAAGATCTGGCAAAAGAAATCACAGGGTTCTTTCTGGGATACACGTGCTGAGTTTTCCCTTAGAGGCAGATGGGGAAACTCCAATGAAAGATGCCCCTTTCGGGGCTGAGGAAGTCCTCAAAACTGGGGTTCCACAGATTCTTTGTGGCCAACCCTGTCAGCACTCCTGAAGCGTTGCCCAACTGCTCACCTCTGGAAGCGGTCAGGCGTCATTTCTCCTTGTACCCTACTGCCTGGCAAAAGATAAGACTCTTGGGTACAACGGATTATATCCAGAGGCTATTGCATCCCCTTCCATCTTTGCCCAGTCTCATCAAGAGTGTTACCCGACGTTCCAGCCAGTCAAAGGGAAACAGCAGCACACAAAATCAAAAAGCTGCTACAAAAAAGAGGTCATCCAGATGGTTCCCCCCAGACCAGATAAGATCCGGATTTTACTCTAGGTTCTTTTTACTGCCAAAAAAGACAGGGTACTGGAGACCATTTCTGGATCTCAGTACACTAAACAAATTTGTAAAAACAGAGAAATTCCAGATGGTCACGGTTCAGTCTATCCTTCCTCTTCTGGAAGAAGACGATTGGATGTGCTCTGTAGATCTTCAAGATGCGTATTACCACATAAAGATGGACAAATGCTCAAGAAAATACCTCTGCTTCCGTATGGGAGCCAGTCACTACCAGTTTCAAGCCCTGCCCTTTGGTCTCTCTACAGCCTCCAGTGTGTTCCCAAAATGCATGGCAGTGGTTATCGCTCACTTGTGACTTCAAGGATTCCAGGCATTTTCATATCTAGATGACCGGATCCTTACTGCCCCCACTGGAAGAAGCCCTGTAGTATACTCTCTTAACAGCTCGAAGCCTGGGAATTACTATAAACTGGGAGAAATCCAACACAACCCCAAGTCGGTCTTTTGAATTCATAGGGGTACTGTTGGACACAAGAAATTGCACAGCATCCCTTCCAGAACACAGACTTCAGGGAATAAGACAAGTTCAACTGTTGTTCTGTCACCACAAATCCCCAGCTCGAGCTGTACTTCAGCTATTGTGGTCAATGGCAGCTTCAGTCATTGTTCCCCTAGCCAGAGTCCACATGAGACTTCTTCAATGGCTACTTCTCACTCAGTGATACCCTCTACAACATCCTTTGTCTTTTCGAATAAGTGTGACTTAGAGATGCAAACAAGATTTACTCTGCTAGATGTCTCGAACTCCCCAACAATGGTCTTGCCCTTTTACCCTTATCTACTGATGGCCATGGTGACCACAGACGCCTCCCTGATGGGGTGGGAGGGGCTATGTCAGGGAAACGTGTTCCAAGGCACCTGGTTGGAGATAGAGGCCCTTTTGCATATCAGTGTCCTGGAACTGAGGGCGGTGTTTCTAGCGTTGCAAGCATTTCACTTCATCCTTCTGTCAAGGAGTATTGCAATCTAATCAGACAACATGTCAGTGGTCTGGTACATCAGCAAACAAGGGGGCACTAGATCTTACCAGTTATGCCGAGAGGCCTTGAGAATATGGCAGTGGGGCGATAGCTCACAACCGCTTTCTGATTGCAATGCACATTCCCGGGAGCTCCAAGGTGATAGCAGACAAATTGAGCAGGTGCGTTCTACAGCCTCACGAGTGGTCCCTCAATCCTCTGATAGTAGCAAAAATCTTCCACTGCTAGCGCCAGCCTTGCTGCGACCTATTTGCCTCCCCAACCAACTACAAGTGCAGCAACTACTTTGCCCTGATCACCCCTCTGGGACAGTCACCATGGGACGCTCTAGTCCACACTTGGCCTTCGGGTCTTCTTTATGCCTATCCACCTCTTCCCCTCATCTCCTGATTTGTAAAGGAAGCACCACAGTTGAAGAGCAAAGTGATCCTCATTGCTCCATATTGGCCTTGATAAGTCTGGTTTCACTTCCTCTGGCCTCACCTGCTAGATCAACCATGGATCCTCAATCCATCACCAACGTTGATCTCCCATCCGCAGGGTCTGATTCACCCCAATCTAACAGCCCTGAAACTGACAGCTTGGTTTCTCCACTTCCTATGACTGCCAGGCATGAAAACCTTTCATCCCCTGTGCACAATATTCTTATTGCATCTCATAAATCGTCCACCAGACTAATCTATCTTAAATTGAAGACATTCTCTCTATGGGCAGCAAATAAGCAAATAGACCCCTTGTCAGCCCCGGTCTTGGTGGTATTAGATTACTTGTCACATCTTTTCCACTCTGGGGTGTCTGCCTCTACTATCCGTATACATTTAGCTGCCATCTCGAATTTTCATATTGGTTTTTAAGATTCTTCACTTGTCACACAGACTCTGTAAGACTTTTTTGAAATGGGTTATCCACCTAAAACCTTCCTTCAGAGAACCCATACAACCTTGGGATTTGGCTTTGGTTCTGCAAGCTTTAACAGCTCCAGCCTTTGAACCTGCATCCTCTTGTGATGTAAAATCTCTCTTGGAAACTTTGTTTCTGATTGCAATCACACCGGCCAGGCGATTACCAGAACTTCAGGCCTTGTGCATCAAACCTCCTTATCGTATCTTCCATAAGGATAGGGTATCACTGAGAACCAATTCTACATTTTTACCAAAAGTGGTGTCAGAGTGATCTGTCAACCAGTCTATTGATCTCCCAGTGTTCTTTCCTAACCATTTTAACAAAGGAGAGTATTGCTTGCACTCCTTGGATATTCATAGGCAAATACGATTTTAACTGGACAGAACAAAAAATCTACCCGTAAATCAGACCAGCTGTTTCAGGCTTTTTCTGGACCTAGACTGTGTCATCTTGTAGCAAAAGTTACATTGGCTTCATGGTTAAGAAATTGTATCACCTTTATCTGCAACAAAAACAATCTTGCCTTGCCTCAGAGTCAAAGCGCATTCTACAAGATCTATGATAACTTTAGCAGCCTTCCATGCTAAGGCTTCCCTCAGTGATATTTGCTCAGGTGCAACTTGGGCTAAACCTCATACATTTATTCTTCATTACAAATTGGACTTGGCCTCCAGAGGTGGAGCTTCCTTTGGTTCCATGGTGCTCAGGATTGTCCTTCCATGAGGGCCACCCAGGAATACAGGTAGTTGAGGGATTTTGTCCCATCAGTAAGGAATGAACGAAGATTAACATCAGATAAAGAAGTTATGTCTTACCTTAACGTTCCATCTGTGTTGTTGATCTTCGTTCATTCATTACCTCCCACCCTCTGTCCCCATCCGGAGGTTCCTGGTTGATCTCATGTACTCCTTTCTGGTAGGTCTGTTATGACCAGAGGTAACCTCTACTTTTATCTGTCAACTTGCAAACTCGATCCGAGGTAATAGGGAGTAGAGCATTCTGGGTAGGACCTTGGCTCAGAGGTTTTGGTTGACACTAGCTTGATATTGGCCGTCTTTGTTCCGAGGACTGCTCTGTTCTGAGGACGGAACCGATTACCCATCAGTAATGAATGAAGATAAACAACACAGATGGAACATTATGATAAGACATAACTTTTTTGTTTAGCCTGGTGAGTGGGACATCAATGTGCCTGACTGTAGAGTCACCTATGACTAGTGTGTTTGGTATGTTGTTTTGCCTTATGGGCTGTGGCTGAGTGCCACACTGAATCTGTGGGCTGTCTCTCATTTGGGTTGTGTTGGGGGGTGGAGGTTCCTTGCGTTTCTGCTTTGGAGGTCTGTTGCTTGAGCAGATTATTATTGAGAGCCTCCGCGAATGTTTTTTATTTCTGTGTGGAATTTGGTGGTGTAGGTTTAGTTGGACTATGTGATGAGTGGGGAGTGGTTCAAGCGTTTACCTTCTCCTCTTGACTGTCAGGTTCAATCTTGGAGAGAGCTTTACCTCCAGTTTGGCTAGATAAGTGCCTCTCTGACAGGTTGTAGTGTTGGGTGGTAGGAGGAGAGAGGGTTATCTGTGTATATGAGGCAATTGCTACATTGCCCCAAGATGCCCAGATTCATCAGATAGTCTGGAGAGAACACTGGGAGCTGACCCTTGGACATGCCTGAGTAAAAAAAAAAACTATTTTTCTCTAGGAAAGTGAGTACTAGAGCGTTTTTTCTCTAAGCAAGTGAGGAAGTACAAAAACTGTTTTCCTGTAAGTAATTAGGAAGATTGAGTGCTGTAGTAATTTGTAGCTTATTTAGTGCTTACAACAAGTTCTGAACAAGTGCTGAGCATGAATAAGCAAATTCAAGTGCTAAAACCTAAGAATCTGTATCTAAACTAAACTAGTTACAGGAAAGAAACCAGTGCAAATGCAGGCTTTTAAATCAAAGTTGAGAGAGATGGAAACATTTCCCAAACGGCCAATAACTACAATTTCTGGGCCAGAAACCACTCCTTATGTGGTAGATAGGTTACCTAGTGCTTACCACTCCCACTGATAAGCTGCTAGCAGGCTTCCCTCCAACACAGAAAGGCTTGGTGGCCTCAGGAGCTTACAAACAGTCCTGGATACAGCAAATCTGTATCTGGACTAGACTAGTTAGAGGAAAGGCAGGAAACAAGTGTAAACACAAAAACATCCAGGCCCAGCTAAAATTTGCAAAAAAATACATCAAGCCTCCCAAAAGCATGTGGGAAAATGTGTTATGGTCAGATGAGACCAAGGTTTAACTTTTTGGCCACAATTCCAAAAGCTATGTTTGGCGCAAAAACACTAGCATCACTAAAAGAACACCATCCCCACGGTGAAGCATGGTGGTGGGCATGTCATGCTTTGGGGCTGCTTTTCTTCAGCTGGAGTTGGGGGTTTAGTCAAGGTGAAGGGAAATATGAACAGTTCTAAATACCAGTCACATTTGGCACAAAACCTTTAGGCATCTGCTAGAAAGCTGAAAATGCAGAAGAATTTCTCCTTTCAGCACGACAATGACCCCAAGCATATATCCAAATCAACAAAAGAATAGCTTCACCAGAAGAAAGTTAAAGTTTTGGAATGGCCCAGCCAGAGTCCAGACCTAAATCTAATAGAAAATCTGTGGGGTGAGCTGAAGAGGCCTGTGCACAAGAGATCCCCTCGCAATCTGACAGATTTGCCGCTCTTTTGCAAGGAAGAGTGGGCAAATATTGCCGAGTCAAGATTTGCCATGCTGATAGACTCCTACCCAAGAAGACTGAATGCTGTAATTAAATCAAAAGGTGCTTCAAAGTATTAGTTTAAGGGTGTGCATACTTATGCAAACAGCTTATTGTACGTTTATTTTTTATACTTTTTCCCCTAACAGATTTGTTTGTTTTTCAATTGAATTGGACAAGTTACAGGTCACATTAAAGGTGGGAAAAGTTTTGAAATGATTTATTGTGGTCTCATTTTTTTATATTACAAAAACCTGGCATTTTAACAGGGGTGTGTCAACTCTTTTATATCTGTGTTCTATGGTATATGTCCGTTCTGTCAAACAGAATGAATGCTGACGTGTGATTGAAAATCAGCTGATCACACATGCCAACTTTCATTTTTGTGCGAGATTGCTGTGGGGACATGGAAATTTACATTTCCCCGCTGTAGTGTGATCCTGAAATTGGTAAATTAGTGGTAGTGCGGGGGGGCTCACCCTCTGTAGGAGTTTTTTTTGTGTGTTTTTAAGTAAGCTATGTTTTGAGCATTTGTGCTCTGATGTACTGGTATTTTGATGAAGCAACATACACCCAGTTTTAAATATACATACATATACGTATATAAGTGTGTATATATATATATATATATATATATATATATATATATATGTACCAGTCTTCTGCCGTAAGCATTCCATTTTAGCTAGTCAGTAGTGACTGCTCTTTAGAAGAGGCGCTCTGGCATATATTTTTACATGTATTAAATGTTCTCATTTATTGCATATTATTTGGCATGCATACTGTTTGGCATTTTGTGCTACTGCTCTGAATTTAGGAACTGTAGGTTATGCTGTATAGCATCTTAATGTGTTTATCATATTTTTTCTTGGAAAATGATAGTATTTTGCCCCACATGATGTTTTGCATTCTTAAGTGTGATACTTAGTCATTTAAAGTAAAGTTTGTTTGGTACATGCATCCTTTTGGGGAGATGTTCTGGCACAAAACACCAAATATAATATTTACCAGCATGGTGCTATAAGGGAGCCATGAGTATTATCTATAGCCATACCTTCTAGCACTAGCATTGTGTTAATACATGTAGGTAAGGGAGAAGGACACTGTTTTTGTAATTTCTGGCCTGGACATAAAGTGGGATTATCCCACTTTTTTGATTAACTGTTTTGATGAATATGTGCCGATCATGGAGACATTCATATATTCACTGTTGCAATTCTCATTTTTGAGAAGTTCTACCTGCTGATATTCTGATTGGCAGGTCTGACTTCTAGAGCTTTACATTCCTCCAAGGCTTCATCTGAAGGCCCCCCCGCCAAGACCCAAGGACTTCAGTGGTGTTAAGAGGTGCATCAGATGATACCCCCTTCAGATCATTCTTGGCATGTGGTGCTGTGTGGTCATATGATTCTGAAACACTATCATTTCATCATTCAGCCTGTTTCCAACAGCTAAATAAGTACCTCACAAGGGTACTTCTTATCATTGTGTTAGAACTTAAATAGCTAGTATCTGTAGATTCCTGAAGTGCCTGCCTCTGATCTTTATTACTGAAGTTTGGAAAGAAAACTGGTGATTGAATCAATGGTTCTGATTCAGAAGTTTTTGTATAGGTGGATAATTTTGTGTATAAAAAAGCAGATTCCTAATTAAGACACAGAAAATCATGTTCATATTTTTCCCTTGACCCAAAGCACAGTGTGATGTCCTGTCCATCAGTCTCTCCAGGATTTCACAGCCGCAAAAGGGGCACATACTTGATTCTGTGCTGTTATGGCATTGGCCTCGGTCTCTGGAAATCTTTTGTCTAAAAAGAAGCTGGCTGAATCTGTGTGGGGAGAAGCATGGTGAAAGAGTGGATCTACATTTGGAAAAATGCAGCTTCGTGGGCCGAGCGACTCCAAGCATGGAGACTGGAAGTTTTGCAGGCACTCGTCTTGGGGTCTGTTTTAGCCGATGCCTCTTAAGTGACTGCTATGCAGGTAGCCATGCTGTTGGCATCTTCCTTGTTCTCTTAGACTGTCACTGCTGCACCTCCTGAGACTGAGGGCTCTTGGTTTTGGAGGTTCATATCATTGTCACTGAAGAGGAAGGTGGAATCCCCAGGATTTTAGCTTGTGAGGAGGTTTCCAGAGACTGGATTGAGGTCATATTCCACTACCTGTAATCAGAGTCCTCCAAGGTGGTGTAGATTGGGGCTCTGGAATTGGAGTGTTAGGGAGCAAGAGAAGAGACTAAATACAAAGATGGTTTCTGCCAGCTTGCCGTGATCTAGATTGGGCAGTACCTCAGTCACCTCCATGCCCTGGGCTTTCACTGATTGAATTGGCTGAAGTTTTTGTCCTCTTTTGAACAGAATAGCAAATGTAGACATAATGAAGGTGTCTTTGGATCTTTTTAAAAAGGGAATGGTGGAATTTTCACTTAAGGCTTCTGATTCCCATGATTCAGTGACAGTTGTACTGGTTTATGTGGGCCAGATCCCTCCTGATGAAGGGTACGAGTCGCACTCATTGACACTTCCTTTGTTTCTCCACTAGTGGATTACTACTTGAAGGCACTTTTCATAGAATGAAGTAAGTTTTACAGTGGAGGGAAGAGAGGAGTATACAGGACCAGCTCAGATGCAGAGCTTACTTGGGCTTTCTTGCAGCTAGAGCTATAGTTGTTCCCCAGTGCTATAAATCTTGAAGAATGCTGTACAGATAGATATACATATGGAGCTGGACTCGCACCATCTTACTCCACAGGAACCTGGCTGCTTTTACAGGCTGAAGAATTTGTTCCTTTATAAAAATTGTGTGTGAGATCCCGCTACGTGTGCGTGTGTGTGTGAGGTGTGCATAATGGCTTGCTCTCCTGGGGGGGGGGGGGGGTTTAAAGGAAAAAAGCTGATTGTTCTTTCCATATATTTTCAGCCTATTTTTCTAAAGTTTTAGGACTCAGCAGTGCCAGCCATGACATTTCAATAGGGGGACCCCACCCCCATACACACTTTTCAAAACACTACAAATTTGTTATTACCTCTAAAGCAAAGACTGGGCATGCTTCAGCCATTTCACATGAAATGCTGCAACCCAGTCAGTCCATTCAGACCACCACCCTTTCAAGCTGAAGTTCTGGGACTTATTTTTGTCAGAACTACTGGAACAATGATCTAAGTGAAGTACATGTTACGTTATAGGAGTTTAACATAATAGTATATGTCTAAGTGGATCACTGTTGCAGTACAGGCCCCTTTCTGCCATCTCTCTGTCTAGGTCTGTCTTTGGTGGCCTCGGCTTGGGTGTAGTACTTTGTATATATTTGTTTCATTCTGAGGGCCTCAGACCATGTAAGGTTTGAGTAGGTGTCGGCAAACTCCGTGATTTTTCTCCTTTCCTTTTCTTTCTTGTGGTCATAGTAAAATCAGTAGCTGCAGGATTATGCTGTGGCTGTTTGGAGCATGAAAGCTGTAAAACAGCGTAGGTGGAAGCCAGTTTTGTGCTTGGAGCATCCTGATGTCCTACATGGTGAGGGGGGTATCCACCACACCAGAAGGAGGGGAGGGGTCTGTGCTCTTGAAGTCAGCCCAGATGTCTGGGATTTGGTGACAAGAAGTCTCAGTTGTCAGATTTATTACTGTGAATTACTCGTTCATCTGCTGTTATGATTAGTTACTTCACAGTTGTACTTTCTCAGTAGTGTAAAACAATATTTTTGCGTCAGGGAGGTTGGGCCTCTACTTTACCCCCTACTATGCAAGTTCTGCCCCCACAGCCTTATACTCTAGATATGCTAATTTAGGTGATGGTATGTACAAATTCAGATTTAGTGACTAAACCACATTTTAAATTCTTTGTATAATTGTAATGTCAGTTAATATAGTATGTGTGCCTTTTGTACTGTCACCTATGCAGTACTTCATCCAAATGAGCTGTCCCATATTGGAGTTTCCTTCATTTAAATTCAGTGTGTTGAGATTTAACAACATGTGATTTTTTTTTTTTTCAAATGATGCATACCCAGGAATTTTTTCTCTATTTTTTTTTAACATCTAATGAGTTGTTTCTCCCCCCCCCCCCTTTTTTTTTTTGCTGTGAACCTTTTCTACAATCTTGCTGTAGACATTCTCGGAAGCGTTGGGAAAATTTCATACATAGTGAGAATCGTCATTTGATCAGTCCAGAGTCTCTGGATTTATTGGACAAACTGCTTCGTTATGACCATCAACAAAGGTTAACTGCCAAAGAGGCCATGGAGCATCCATACTTCTGTGAGTAGTGCTGTTGAAAAATAATACTTTAGAAAATGAAGATGTGTAGTTATGAAAACTAAAATTTATGACCAGTGCTCAGGAAGCATTTGCAGTAAGAGTGGCACAGCTTATTCCCAAGGTGCTTTATTCTGCAAACTAACTTCTGCAAGAAATAACTGCTTGTGGTACTATACTGTTATGTGAAGGGGACCTCTTTGCTCAAGCAATAGTCAGTGAAGGAAATGAAGTCAATGATGGGGGCAGACACAGTACTTCTCTGCCTATGACAGTGATTTTAATTGCTTTATTACTTTGGAGATTTGTATACATTCTCAAAACAATCAGCATATTATGTAGTAAAAAGATGAGCTTGTAGGGAAGGTGATTTAATGAACATGTCAAGTCTGTGCCCATGGAAAGGTCAGTGTTTATCGACGGTTTGTGCTGGAATCTATACAGTCTTAAATTACTGAAATTCTCATAGTACTTTGCTAAGGCATGCAGAAGTAAAATTATTTTGTTTTATGTAGCAGGGAGTTACCAGAAACTGTGGATGCTTTGAAGCATTTATTGTCTTTTATTCTGTCCCTCTGTTTGAGAAGGCAAGGTTGTGCAAGTCTTGGTAAATGCTTTATTGCTGCCAGTCTTCTAAAGGCTAATTGTTTTTTCTTAGTTAACTACATGAAAATATGCCAGTGCAAAAGTTTTTGTTACATATTCAGCTATATTTATCTATCTGTTTAGCTTATTGCAGTGATAGTAATAAATTAAGCACCCGTTCTCTATTGTGTTAAAAAATATATCTGGCTTGTATATCTGTGGCTGTCTAAAGTTAGCTTATTAATGCTATGTGCTTGCTTTTGGTGTTCTACTTGATCAGTGATGCCCATTACACAGATCTACATTATTTGTGTTAGCATCCTGTTGCTTCACTTAACTACACACACACTAAAGCAAATGTGTTTCAGTTATGACCACATATGTTTTTATGTCATGTATGTTTTTATGTTTTGTCATGCAAACAAGTCCAAAGATTTCTGCTTGCTGAAGTGTACATTCATCACTGATCATTTTACTAAATTTCAGGATTGAGTTTTTCCATTAGTGAGATCACTCTTTAATTTTGAATTCGGAAGATAATGTTAAAACATGTTCTCTTGTGTCTGGCTGTCACATAATGAGAGCATGTAGTGCATAATGTCCTCCTTTATCGCTGTTCCAGTATTGTTCATCTTGGGGGGTTTCCTGCCAAGTGTAACCCATCAGGCCAGTATACCAAAGCCTTTAGATCTTGTATGCACCATACATCACACATATGCTTCCCTGTTCAGGACATAGGGCATAAAGGTGATATAGGGACACAGTTACCCAGAACTACTTTGCCGGCAGTCCAAACACCATCATCGCTTGTATGTGTGCCATTTTGCTGTGCCGAATACCTAGCCATCAGATAATTGCCTTGTTAGGGTCTTTTTTTCTCTTTTCTTTGGTCTTGTTCTTTTTTGGTTACCTACAGTTCATGTCATCCAAAAAGGGAAAATGTCAGTGTGGGAGGCAGATTCCCCATAAGGATGATCGCGAATAGTGCCTTTTTTTTTTTTTTTTTTTTTTGACTGAGTGCTTCCCACGACTATACGTCCTGTACCATATGTGCCTAAGATTTAGTTGTCTTCCCTGGTCATCTGTCTCGTGAACTGGAGGCTTAAACTGCAAGCCCAAGGTAGTATGGTGGAATCTTCTAACCCCAAGGTACCATTAAGCAAGAAGGCCAAGAAATCTTGGCTTGATTCTTTGGCTGTCCAGCCTCTACCAGTCATTTCTCTGGACGTGGGTGATAGCTCTGTAGGCTCTTTGGCTACGTCTGATTCCTCTGCCACGACCCCATCGGAGGCTTGCATAGATCCTTCCTTTCACATGTCCTCTGAGGCTTTGCAGACATCTTTGGACGTTGAGGGGGAACCATGCTTGATAATCTGAGGACCCTACAGGGATTCCGCAGATTCTGGTCAGGGAAGAGGTTCCAGGTACTCTTATCAAATCTCATCAAGGGTTGGAACCCCCGGTGTTAGGGCTGATGTCCCTACCAAGTCAAAGCAGAAGACCAAGCATACTTCTGAACAGCCTAAGGATCCTCAAAGGGAATGGCAGGAGTTTACTCCGGGCCTGTTTAATGCCTTAATGGCCTTGAAGCCTCCCCAAGGGGTTTCTGTGCATACTCCCCCTTAGACTTCTACTCCTTCCCAACAGGCTAGGGTACCCAATTCCTCAGATAAGGATTCAGACTCTGATGATGGATCAATGAAGTCTTTGAATCCTGAGCCTCCTTTTGAGGAATAGTCTTTTGGAGACACTATAGCTAGAATGATGAAATACCTTAAGTGGGATTCTTAAGTGTTTGGAGCAGGAGGCTGAGAAGCAGACTGAAGCAGTTCATAATATTTCTGGATATTAAAGAAACCTGGCAAGCTCTATAAGGTTCCTGAGGATTATCAATTCTTTGTGTCGTCCTGCTGACCCTGCTGTGGTGTCAGTTTCATCTGACAAGCCATCCAAACATTTGTCCTTTTCCGAGTTTCTGCCTTCAGATAAGGATAGGGGCAATACTGAGAATTGATAGTTTATACTGCTTCTACTTTAGCCTTTCTGGACATCACTTACCAGACCCACATGACTAGATGTGCACTGGCCTTGATCACCTAGGATTGTCAGGTTCTTCTTTACCTCCATGATTCTGAGGCAGTCTTCTGCTATGCCTACTTCAGTTTTTTATGTATTTGACATTTGTTAACCAGGTTGGTCCAACTGAGCCAGTGGCCCATTTTCATTGCAGACCTGAGGAGAAAAGCTCCAAATACATAAACTATAACATTGCTAGGAATTGTATACAAATATAGGTAAATCACATTTTGATACAGTAATGCAACAAAGGCAAATTTATATAGTGACTCATTAATCAAGAACATAAGAATAGTATGATACGTAAAAAAAAAAAGCCATAGAACCCTTTCTACTAAAAGCTCCTTGGGACTAGGTTCAGGGAGGAGATTACAGGGGCATATATTGAAGTAGGTTAGATATTTGAGTTATTAAATTTGTAGGTCTGGGGTATGCTTCTTAGTCAAGGGAAGCTTGTTCCAAAGGAGAGCAGGAGAGCAGATGTATAAGTTCTGTCCTGCAGATTTATTGGGTTTGTGAATTTGCAGCAGGCATTAATTAAAGCTCCTAAGCGGTCGGGCGAGGGTATATAGTGAGACTAGAGATGAAATACTTGGGCAGGAGGAGAGTTTATTGATAATAGAGTGGATTAGGAGGAGCTGGGCAAATTTGAGGTGATTAGGAAACTCAAGCCGGTTAAGTGACTTGAAGGCCAGACTGTGGTGTGTTTTGGCTGGTGAATTGGTGGCAAATCTGGCCACTTTGTTATAGGTGGATTCAAATTTGGAGAGTAGAGTAGACTGGAGGTTAGTATAGATTTGTGAGCTGTAGAAGAGGTTGGGATGGAGGTAGGCATTGGCTAGTGTTATTCTAGATTCATGGGGTGAGGAATTTTTTGTTTTTTTAAAGGAAGCCAAGCTTTTGATATGTTTTGTTAATGCAGTGATGAATGTGAAGGTCGAATTTCAGCTGGTCGTCTGATTACTCCAAGGAGCTTAGTTTGGTTTTCTGTAGCTATCACTGTGTTATTGAGAGAAGAGATGATGAAAGAAGATTTAAGAGAGTAGAGTGATTTAGGGAGAAAAACTAGGGGGTTTGTTTTTTTGGGGTTGAGTATGAGCTGGCGTCTAGTTAGCCAGGTCTCTGTGAGGTTGAATGCTTCTGTAAGGGTTAGAAGGTTAGTTGGGTTATAAGCTATAGATATAATGGTAGAGTTGTCGGTGTCCTGCATGAGAGGTGACTGGGGACAGGATTTGTAAGGTAAAGATGTTAAATTGAAGGGGTCCAAGGATGGAGCCTTGTGGTACACCTGTTTTAATGGGGAGAAAGGGAGAGAGCGCAGATAGCTATTTGACAGATTGGTGCCGGTCTGAGAGGTAGCTACTAAAGCAGGATGTAGTTGTGGAAAGGTTAAGATGAGAGAATTTTGAGAGGTGGATAAGGTGGAAGACCGTGTCAAAGGCTTTGGACACATGTAAGAATAGGCAGGATACGAGCTTATTATCTCTGGCTAGGGAGATGGTGTTGGTAAAGGAGATGAGAGCAGTGGAGGTGTTATGGTGTGGGCGAAAGCCATGCTGGGTAGGTATGATCAGGTTACCTTCTTAGAGGTGGGCCATGATTTGTTTGTGTACACAGTGTTCTAGAATTTTGGAGAGGGGCAAAAGTATTGCTATTAGTTGAAAGTTAGTGTTCTGAGGAATTGCCACCTTTGTGTGTGGGTATGGTATAGAATCTTTTTCAAAGAGTTGGAACAGTTGATTTCGGCAATGAAGAGGTTAATTCGGATGGAAACTGGGTTATGCTATACATGTAGCAGCGTGTTTTAGGAAGAGAGATGGGAGGTTATCTGCTGATGGGGAGCAAGGTTTGAGCTTTCGGAGGAGTTTTTAAATATGGCTTGTAGAGACTGTTTTTAGAGGAGGGTGAGATAGAGGAGGTGAGGAATGGCGGGAAGAGATGTCTGCATAAGCTTACTTATGGTGTGATTAAAATAGGAAATGAAGATTGTTGCAATTTTGAGAGGTGTGTTTCTGGGGCAGGGGTTAGGTGTGGATGAATTACCAGGGTGGAGGATTTGGTTGATAGTGCTGCAAAACTTTTTAGGGTTACTGGATTTGAGTGGTTTGGGATTGGAGGTAGAAATTTTTTATCATGCTTAATGGAATGTTATGGTGACCAAGTAATTTTTTTGCAATGTTGGATGGTTGACATTATAAGGCATTAAGTTGCTTCATAAATTAAGGGGTCTGTGAAAAGTAAGAAGGAGCAAATTCCAAACTGGAAAAACTCCCTCCTTAGCCTCAACAAGCAAATTAGATCACTAGTGAAAACCTCTAAAGCCAATTATGAATCAAAACTAGCCTCTGAAACAAAGGAAAACCACAAATCCTTCAGTTTTGTCAAACCTCCATGGCAAAGCCCAGGTTTGTTCTGAACCTAGTACTTAACAGCATCAATTACACTGATGCTGTTGACTTAGCCAACCTGCTAGCAGATAAGTTCAGCGCAACCCCCCCCCCCCCCCCCCAGGCTCATTCAAGATCCCCAACACTTGTCCTGCATCTCACATCTCAGTAGATAACTGTTAAAGGCCTTATCCAAGGCAAAGAATACTGCTTCCCTGGGAGCAGATAGTATCCCAGGTTGCATTCTGCACCATCTCCAGCAAGAGCTAGCTTTGTCATTGAGCACCATATTGAACCACAGCCTAAGTACAGGCTTCATTCCAGCAGACTGGAGAAGTGCCATTGTCAACCCTTTGCACAAAGGTTTTGCCACTACCGACCCTGGAAACTATTGATCTGTAAAGCCATGGAGTGTAATGTTATGGATCTCATAAACAAGGACGCAGGTAATCTCCAAACACTTGACCCCCTACCCATTTCAGGTTTGTCAAGGGCAGGTCTTGCCTGTTGAACTTGGTTGACTTCTTTCAGACTGTCTCCATGGCCGTGGGTGAGGGAAAGTCCGTACACACAGCTTACATTGGCCAAGACCTTTGACACAATCCCCCACTCGAGCATTATCAAAAAGCTAACAATTTGGTGTAAATCCCTATCTCATTAGGTGGGTGGCCAACTGGCTCACCGATGGGACCTACAAGGTCAAAATAGGCAACTCCACCTCCGACAACAGACCTGTCACTAGTGGTGTTTCCCAGGGATCTGTCCTGGGTCCCCTACTGTTTGGCATCTACTTCTCAGAGGTCCTGGTAAAGACAAACGGCCTGTGGCTGATCAAGTCTTTGGACGACTAAGTTGGGTGCTGTCATTGACTCCCCAGATGATGATAACATACTAGGGTCAAAGTCATGGCCTTAAGTTAAATGCAAAAAATGTATCATCATACCATTTGGCAAAAACATGGCCCTCCCGATTACCACATCCACGGCAACCCCCTAAGCACACAACCTGCTGAGAGAGATCTGGGTACTCAGGTTGACAATCTCACATTCAATTGTGTGGCGGCAGCGGTCAGAAAAGCCTTTTACTTGGTTTGTCTCATAAGTAAAGGGATTGCATCCAGAAGAAAGGAGGTTATTGCCTCTCTGTACTCCTCCCTCATTAGGCCAGTAATGGAGTATAATTCCCCCTTTGGTATGTACCTCTGCAAACACCTGCACCAACTGGAAAGGCCACAGAAGTACCTCACAAAGAGAATACATGGCCTCCAACACTTGTCCTATGTGGACAGGCTCAGATTGCTCTCTCTACTCTGTATTATACAGATTGCTCGGAGATGATCTCTCTCACCTACAAGGCAATTTCAGACCCTGCCCTACTAGAGATGCTCCATATCCACAAGTCTAATTCCTTGTGCATTACCAGCCCGAAAGGCCTAAATCGAATATGTGACATCAGCAAAACCTGCTGGAGAGACAGGTTTGTCTCCTAGAAGCTGCCCCGTCTCTATAATATTCTTCCCGTACACGTCAGAGTACTTCGCTGACTCTCTTCAAGCGCAGCCTTGATGAGTGGATGGGAAACCACAAAATGTGAAGTAGTTAACTTCATTTATTTGCAACCTGTGGGTATTCAGATCCATATCGGATCTGAGCCGGCAACATTTTTACAGGCATCTGCTCCGAGCTCCTCCCCTTACCCATAATCCCTTATATTTCCTACCTTCCCTCAGATCTCGTTTGCCGCTTCATGCATACACATCTTGGTCTCTCTAGCTCCAAGTTGGGTGTAGTAAGTGATAGTTTTTTTCATATATATTTAGTGTGTGTAGTCAATTTTCATCCCTTTCCTCCTCCCCTTCGTTAGTCGGTTTTTCGTTCCAAAAAAAAAAGTTTAAAATGTTAGTATTTGTAAGGTAGTGTGTAGACCTAACCCGACCTTAGTGTGTGTTAGTTTTGGGTTTTCTTTTGGCTGAGTGGTTTGTGGTGATGGCTGAGCAGCCAAAGCCAACTTTTAAAAAATGCACAGTGTGGCCACAAGCTTTCACTGGCTGATGGCCACACTCTTGTGTGTTGTTTGCATGGGTGTTCCCCACCTAGCCTTGCCTTGTAGTGTGTGTGTGCAGGGTTCAACCCTAGGGCATTGAAGGAAAGGATGGCAAAGCTGGTAGCTTAGGGCCTGCTACCAGTTTCTGCCTTGGACACGGTGACCTTGACCTCAGCTCCAGTAGCCGATCAACCCCCCCCCCCCCCCAGGCTGGGACTCATCCTCCCTGTAAACCTTCTGAAGTGGGTACCAAAAGCAAGGACAAAGGATAAGAGAGACTAGGACAAAAGAGGGGAAAGGCACCATAAGCGGTCTCCAGAGCGGGAGCTTTTTCCTAGCCCGCCTACAAAAGTTGTCAGGACTACCTCTCCTCGGCTGCACTCCCCGAGGTTCTCCCCAGAGCCAAGTGAGCCCTTGGACCAGAGGCCTCCTTCGAGGTAGTCGCATAGACCAGCCAGATCTGAGTCGGTTGCCTCCTTGCAGTCGACTCTGAGTCTGTTGGAGCTTGACATGGACAGGATGATGCGGAGGTTCATTCGGACCCAAATCCAAATGAGTCTTTGCCAGGCCCCTCTTGGGCCGGAGAGGGGACCTCCATGCCCTTTTTCCATCCAGTCTCTCCTTCCCCGATCTGACCTGCGGTTTTGTGGTTTATGGATCCGAGTATCCTCGGAGCTGGGGGTTTGGCGCCGACTGTTCCTCCAACCTCGACACCAGCGATTACCTTTAGTTCCTCAGATCAGATCTGTTCGGATCTGAGCAACTTTCAGGGCCGAGAACGGGGAGTTGGATCCGAGGGAACGGAGGTATCATCGGCTCCAACTTTCTTATCCAAGCTGTTACTTCGGAACTCCGGCTACCTTGGCCTTGGACCTGATCCTCACGGTGGAGCCGGGGAGAGCTTCCTCCTTGTTGGTTGCTAAAGAGGTGAGCTCTCCTTCGGCCTTCAGCGTGGTGGGGAGGGTTCTCTCCCAAGGATTGCGACCCCAGCCCATCACCTTGGATTACGCCTAGACTCCTGTGGATTTGGTCACGACTCCCATCAGCTTGTCCCAGGCACAGCCCCTGCTAGAGGAACCCCAGGTGGATCCTGTCATGGAACCCCCCGTGGCTTCCAAGCCCTCTTCGGAGAGTCCCACTGAAGAGGGTCCCCGTAAGCACTCATGTAAGAGGAGGCACATGGACTCCCCAGAGTCCCTCACAGAAGATACTGACTTAGATGAAGGTGAGGGTTCTGCCAGGTCACCTCCCGAGGATGTCTCCTTTGGAGACATCATGGAAATCCTATGCCAGAGGGGAGGTTGGTCAGCCCCAAAACCCTCTACGGACGAGTCAGTATTCCTGGAGGCCTTTGGCATGGGCCCATCTACATTCTGGGTGTCCCCTCCTGCAGATCTCATTACCACGTAGGCATGGAAGGAGCCTGACACCATAGAGCCAATACCCAAATGCCCGGACAGGATCCTCTCTCCTTCCACAGACCGACAGGCCTGGTACAAGGGATCCCCGGTGGATGCTATGGTGGTTGCAGCTGCCACCAAGAGAGAACTGGCACAGGAAAGTTCTTCGGTCCACCTTCCGGACAAGGAGCCTAGGGCGGTGGATCGATTTGGGAAGCAAGTCTTTTTTTCAGCGACATTTTCCGTACGAGCGCTGAATTATTTGGCACCCGTCATATTACTTCAGTGAGACCTAGTTTCGGAATTCGCTGTCACCCCCAAAGTCTGTCGCCAGAGGACAAGCAGCTATTCTTGGCGAATATGTTGACTGTCTGTTTTGAACATGTCCATGTGTCTTCTTTCCCATGCCACAGAAGGAGCGGCTAGGGCGGCTGAGACCGGCGTAGCTATGAGGTGACATGCTTGGCTCAGACTGTCAATTCGCGGACCCCTTCAAGCATCATTCACAAATGCTCCCTTTGATGGTTCCTCCCTGTTTGAGAAGACTGTACATGACACCCTGGCCCAGAGTGAGAAGGATGGGAAGACTGTCTGCCGTCAGAGTCTGCTTCTCTAGCCCTCAAAGATCCTTTTCTAGGAATCGGAGAGGGCAAAAGATGTGGTTCCGAAAATCTCAGTTTTCCCGGGACTCTCAGGACACTCCATCCCCTAGAGGGAGAGGGGGACAAGACAGATGCCGCCCCAGAGGCAGAGGGGGGCAGAGGAACTTTGTCTAGGGAGACCTTCTCTGACAGACTCACGCAGCAACCCTGAGGGGTTGCCTGACTGTCCTACTCTGGAGACTGTTGGGGGAAGATTATCATTGCACCTAACAGCTTGGGAGTCCATTACGATGGTCCGTTCGGTGCTCCAAATAATATCCAGAGGCTACTCCATCCCATTCGTTGCCCCACCCATCCAACCAAAGCGCCTCCCAGATGTTCCACCCGCTCAAAGGTAGGCGACAGCGCAAGAAATTTCAAAGCTGCTTCGCAATCTGGCCATCAAACCTGTCCCACCAGATCAGTCCAGATTAGGTTCTTTTTACTGCCAAAACAGACGGGTGACCTCAGGCCCATATTGGACCTGTCAACCCTGAACCTGACTGTAGCCAAGCAGGGATTCCAGATGGTCATCTTGCAGTCTATTCTACCTTACCTCCGAGAATGCGACTGGATGTGCTCGATAGACTTCCAGGATGCTTACTACCATATCAAAATTTGCGGAAGCTCCAGGAGTTTCCTTCGCTTCCGGCTGGGAGCCAATCATTTCCAGTTCAGAGCCCTACCCTTTGGTCTCACCACAACCCCCAGTGTGTTTACCAAAGTTATGGCAGTCACAGCGGATCACCTGAGGCTTCAGGTAATTCACGTGTTTCCTTACCTAGACTATTGGTTCCTTGCTGCTGCCACCAAGTGTCTACTTTGCATGGCCAGAGACTACTTCCTGCATCTTGCAGTCAGCCTAGGGATTACCATCATCATCTCCAAGTCCTGCTTTAACCCGACAAAGACCTTGGAATTTATAGGGGCACAGCTGGGCACTCTACTATTGCAAGTTTTTCTCTCAGTGGACAGGATCCAGAACCTACGGGCTCGTGTCAGTTATCCTCTGCCTCAGGATGCCAACGGCGAGTGATGTTCTTCAAGCCCTAGGTTCCATGGCCGCAGCAATCTCAATCTTTCCCTGCGCACGCCTTCACATGCGGGTGCTTCGGTGGACCCTGGCAGTTCAGTGGTCTTGGTTAGACCCCCCCATGGACTATCCAATACGAATCAGCAGAGCCTGCAAGATGTCTCTTTTCTGGTGGCTACAACCGCCGGACATGTTGGCAGGTCATCCTTCATAGCACCCACAGTGACCACAGACATCTCCCAGCTCTGGTGGGGGGGGCACTATTTGGGGAGGACGGTCCAAGGCACATGGTCCGAGACAGAGACCAGATTGCATATCAATGTTCTGGAGATGAGGGCAGTGCTTTTAGCATTGCAAGCCTTTCATTGCTGTTCTTCCCCCAGGGACGACTGCAGTTCAGTCAGACAACATGTCTGTTGTCTGGTACATCAACAAACAAGGAGGAACCAGATCTTGCCCTCTGTCACGAGCCATGAGAGTGTGGGAGTGGGTGATCTCCACCAGTCGGTTTCTGATTGCAATGCACATCCCGGGACGCTCTAACATTTTAGCGGACAGACTGAGTCGGGCTATTCTAATGCCATATGTGAGTGATCTCTGAAACGGTCAATAGCGGAGGGGATCTTCCTTGCGTGGGGTCAGCTTTACTGTGATCTCTCCACATCTCCTTCCAACGTGAAGTGCAGCAAGTTCTTCACTCTGATCCACCTCACCAGGTGGACTCCCCCAGAGACCATGCATGGTCTCCCGAGTTACTGTATGCTTATCCCCTGTTACCTGTCATTCCAAAGTTTCTTCAGAAAGCTTGCCGACTGGGGGTGCAAAGTGAACCTCATTGCCCCATTCTGGCCTTGTCAGGTGTGGTTCCCCTTTCACTGGTCTCATGTTAACTACTCCTCGGATTCTGGATCCCTGGCTGGATCTCATCCCCCAGGCGTCTGTCCACCTGATCTGGACAGCCTCAAGCTGACTGCTTGGTTGCTTCAGTTCCCCTGATTGCTAGGACTCCCGGTCGGTCATCTTCAGTAAAGACTGTTTTGGTGTCATCCCACAAAGCTTCCACTAGGAAGGTTTATCGCAGCAAATGGAAACACTTCTCTATTTGGGCTTCTCAGAGGAACCTAGATCCCTTTACAGCCCCGGTTCCTGCAGTGTTGGAGTTTTTGTCCGATATTTTCCAACAGGGGGCTAGTTCCTTTATGGTAAAAGTACAGCTGGCAGCCATCTCTAATTTTCATGTAGGCGAAAATATGAATGCTCTGGCCTCTTTGAGACTGTGTAAAGCTTTCCTGAAAGACACTTTTTTTTACGACCCCCCCCCCCCGGTTATGGATTCAGTCCCTCCTTGGGACCTTATCCTAGTTCTGCAGGCATTGGTTGCTCCCCCATTAGAACCAGCAGCGTCAGATTTCAAATTCTTGTCCTGGAAGACAGCTTTCCTAGTAGCCATTACTTCGGCCAGAAGGGTTTCTGAGATCCAAGCTTTGTCTGCCGTGCCTCCTTACTTGATCTTTCTTAAAGACAGGGTTTCGCTCCGCACGAACCCTTCTTTCTTACTGAAAGTTGCCCCTGAATCAAATATTAACAAGATTAATCTGCCTGCTTTCTTTCCAAATTTTCAGAACAAGGGTGAATATAAGCTGCATTTGCTAGATGTTCATAGCTTTATTTCTCTTTACATAGGACTAAACCCTTTCGTAAGTCTGACCAATTATTCGTGTCCTTTTCTAGACCCTTTTTGGGCAAAGCCATTTCGAAGGTCTCCTTAACTAGATGGATTACACAATGTATACTGCACGTCTGTAAGGAATAAAGGTCTGTCCCCTCCTTGTTTTGTTAAAGCTCATTCTACCAGATCTATGGCAACTTCTGCTGCTTTTTGGTCTAGGGTTTCACTGGATGATATCTGTGCAGCAGCGACCTGGGCAAGGTCACATACATTTATTTCTCATTATAAGTTGGATTTGATCTCTAGAGGGAGAGCATCCTTTGGCTCTGCGGTGCTCAGGAATATCCTTCCGTGAGGGCCTCCCAGAAGTTTTGGTAGCTGGGGACTCTATCCCACAGGTTGCAGATAAATGAAGTTAACTACTTCAGATAAAGAAGTTATGTGCTCACCATAACATTCCATCTGAGTTGTTATACTTCATTTTCTGCAACCGTCCCACCCTCCTTCCCCCGAACCTGTTCTAGGTTAATGCTGTTATTGAGTTGCTGATAGTTTGGATAGTGGCAAACTCGATCTGAGGGAAGGTAGGAGATGAGGGATTATGGGTAAGGGAGGAGCTTGGAGCAGATGCTTGTAAAAATGTTGCCGGCTCGGATCCAATATGGATCCGAATACTCACAGGTTGCAGGAAATGAAGTATAACTACTCCGATGGAACGTTATGGTGAGTACATAACTTCTTTTTTTGTCCCAGGGGTTCCACCTGTGTCCCTCATTGGCAGGGGTGACAGGTGCTGATTGAGGTTTCTTTTTTGGAGGATAAAATCTTGGTTAGACATGTAAGGGCCTCAGGGCTATTAGCCTAATAACCTCCTGTGATCTTAAGTCATAAGGAAATGTTGGAGTGCCTTCTACAGGTTATCGTTAGTAATACCAGTTTTACATTGTTTGCAATGGATATTGTAAGGAATCACCTGAAATTGATATGTTTAATGGTATATAATAAATGACCATGTGAAAGGCAGCTGATGAGGTTGTCTAATTATCTTAGTTTACTTGCAAAAGTGGATAGTGTGCACCCTGTCTCAGTTGTATAGTAACATATTAATTTGAAAAGTATACAAGGGAAAACCCAGCTTCTGCATACCTCCTGACCAGATAGTATTGGCTTCATGACTCTGCAGCTGTAAGTATTCCACTCGAGAAACTGGTTAAAATTAAATCAATAATGCAGTAATTTTACTGTAGGTTATGAAAAATGAAGGCCAAATGTAAGGGTTGGACAGCCGAATCTGATGTTTGCCCTCTTCATTTTCAGCCACATTTTCCAGAGTTGGATCAGACTCGCTCCTCTCTTTACCTATAATGCACTACTCCAACCCCTAGCACCTCAGATCTCATTTGCCGCTTCAGCGATCAGACGCGGATCTGTGCTCTCGAGCAGTTTTGACTGGATAAGTACAACTTTTTTCTTTTCGTCACCTTCTGTAGTGATTTTCTCCTCTCTCATCATTTTTCTGCTGTATTCCTCTTCACTTGGTACAGAGCTTTATTCTGTTTTTGGGTATTTAGCTAGGTTTCTGTAGTTGTGTGTGTGTAGTAGTTTACTCGTGCTCTTGGCACGTATTGGTACGGGTTTTCTCCCATAACTGTTATAGCTATATAGTTTATATATACATATATATATATATATATATATATATATATATATATATGTGTGTATATATATATATATATATATATGATTATATATATATATATATATATATATATATATATATATGTATATGTATATATATATATATATATATATATATATGTATATGTAAAATATGTTGTGTCTTTTGGCTTTTCCCGGTTAGGGGACGCCACAGCAGAACTCCGGTCTGCTAATGATTGGCAGTAGATTTTTACGTGCTGAGTTGCCGGCCCTGATGCACAACCTTCAACGAAGGTACGCTCATTCATGCATGTCTCCACACAGAAGACGCTGTAGCTGAGAATCGAACAGGACAACGTCTTACTGTGAGGCGACAATGCTAATATAATATGTAAAAGTTTGAAATTGTTGGGGTTTCAGTGATAACAGTGTGTTCTTTTTTGGGGGGGGGGGTTTAGAACCAGGTCTTATAATGTCAAGTCATGTTTGACAAACCTTCTCCGGGTTTCAAGCAGTGCACTTCTTGTGGGCACATGATGTCCACCCATGATGCCCACAAGGAGTGCATTTACTGTTTTAAGTGCTGATCACCTTAGTGTCATGTGAGGTCTGTGAGTCCTTTAATCCGCGCGCTGTCATGGATAGGCGAAACAAATTCTAAGGGGTGTTCTTCATTTTTAGCTTCCGGGGCTCAGACCCCCTTTGTGGCTTCATCCTCTTCCAAGGAGGCTAGGAAGAGGTCTCTCTCTGTCTCCCCACTAGACCCCTTGGAGCTGAAAGCAAAGTCAAGGAAAATTTTGGATCCGACTTCCACAGATCTTAAGAAAACTCTCCTTACCAGATCCACAGGCCTCAGCAGATCAGACTGAGGTTGTTACGATATCTCCTACCTCCTCTTTCGGCTCCAGTGTCTGATCCTAGGGCACTGGATCTGAGAGCTCGGAGCAAGTCCCCATGCCAGTCAGGGAAGCCCCCTTCACTTAAATCGAGGCACTCCAGACCTCCCTCATTTGCTTCTTCCAGGTCCTCCAGAAGCTGGTCCGAGGCAGACATGGACAGGATGATGAGTAAGTTCAAGGCCCAGATTCAGATGAGGTAGTGTCTGTTGTGTCCCCTATTGGAACCATGAGCTGTACAGCCCTTACCATCAGAACTTCTTTTCCGATCTGATCTTCGGCATTTCAGATTTCAGGATCCCCAAGAGTGTCTGCTTTGGTGCCAGGAAAACCACCTTTCTTGACTGCGATGGTGCCCCTGATTAGCCCTATTCCTATCCTTTGGAGCAGAGCAAACCTCTGTTCCAAGATGGTGCTGGGTCTGGGGTAATGAGGTCGTCTTAATCCTTGTCAGAGCCATCCGTTCCCCTAAGTCTTTTTGCCCTTGACAGCTCGGGTCCGATTCCTTCTGAAGACCACGGATCTGGGGTGAGTCTTGGCCGCCTCCTCTTCATTGCTTTGGCTACGAGGGAGGCAGAGGGGGCTTCTCCGGGTCAGTGTTCTTTCCAAGTAGTGGAGAGGGTTTTGTCTTCATGTCTTGGAGCCTACCCTGGTACCCCCTTTGAGTCGTGATATTGAGCCGTGATATTGAGCCTACTCATTCTGTCCCAAGCCAACCTGCCTTGAACAGTCTCCAAGATTTCCCTGCCCAGGAAGGATCCCTTTCTTCTGATACTTCCCTCGAGTTACCCCTTGGAGTAAGTCCCTCAGAAGAAGATATGCAAAACTAGGCACATTGTCTCCCAGATGGAGTCATTAACCAAAGACATTGACTTTGAGGGAGAGGGAGAACGATCCCCTCGATCCCCACCTGGTGATGTCTCTTTCAGAGACATTCTAGAGATCCTGAAACAGAAAGGTAGGTGGTCTGTCCAACCTCCTACTGAGGAGTCAGTGTTGTAGGGTTTCAGGGCAGGCCCTTCTGCATCCTGGGTGAGCCCCCCCCCCCCGGCAGATTACCTGTTTGATCTGGTGTCCTGCCATCGAGCCATTTCCTAAATGCCCTGATAGGTTCCTAGTCCCACCATCCAACAGAAAACACGAGTAAGGGCCCTGTAGTTGAAATAATTGGGTGTACACACAACTGAATTGCATCATCACCTCTTTAAATATTGCAGTAAATGTTACTGTTAAAATATTGTATCTGTTTTTTCAGCCCTGTGTAAATCGTTGTGCTTCTATATGTTCATAGGAGATTACTAGGCTAAGAGCCCTTAAAAGCCTAGCCAATTTTACCCAATTATCTATTCCTAGGGTAGGTCAGTAAGCAGGGTTTTGACAATTTTTACAGACTGCCTTTGTCCAGAAAGGACATGGGTGCCGCCCCTGGAGTAAATTCACAATTTCCTATCTATTGGTCCAGATTGAGTTTGAAGATGGTCAGGGAAGAGCTCTGCTTCACTTGAATAGGAAGCGTTTTCCAAAGGAGGGGCAATCTCTGAGACGCATGTCTCTCCAGCATGATCTGTTCATGTCCAAAATCCAGTTTAGATCTTTGGAGCAGGTATCTCTCGTGCAGTTATTTTTGCGAATATCCAACATTTCCATCAGGGCAGGGTAGTAGACTGCCCTGTAGGTCAGGGACAGATCACTCTTTAATAGATAGGAAACTGACTGCTGTGATAGGGCTTTTAATTGGTCTATGTACGACATGTTGGATTATCTTAGTGTTTCACTGTTGCAGTCATCACACTTGGGTTATCTGCCTGCAGGTAGCCCTCAGTCGGCCCGGATACCAGAGACTTAGTATTTCTGCGGCGGATGCTGTCGCTCCAGGACTGACGTCAGGTCGTCAGGGGTATAAAAACAGGCAGCCATCTCCATTACATCAGTCTTTCTTGCAGAGGAGCCCGAAGCAGAAGCAGTTTGCAAGTGCCGGTCGGCCGCTACTTGAATTTTCGTTTACGAATTGAATAATCCTGAAGTCTTCTAAAGCTAAATACCCCGTTGGGGATCCTTTTTTTCTTGCTCTAACCAATGTCAGAAAGTTAACAATTGTCTTGCCTGTGGAAAGCAAATACCACACAGAGATTTTCATTCTTACTGCGTCACTTGTTTAGGCCCAGACCAAGAAGTACCTCGCTGTTGGTTTTGTGCCTTGTTCAACACCCGTACCATTCGTTGTCGGGCTCTCATTGTCGCTAAATTCATTCGATGCTCTTTGTGTTTCACTGTTGCAGTCAATACATTTGGTTAATCTGCTGGCAGGTTGCCCTCAGTCGGCCTGATTAACAAAGACTTGGGTCCTGCATCGGTTGCTGTCCCTTCTTCCATGACGTCATGTCGTCAGGGGTATAAAACATGCAGCTGACATCATTTTCATAAGTCTTTTTTGCCGCGCGGTGCCCGAAGCAGAAGCAGTTCGCAAGTGCCTGTCAGCCGACTCCTGAAATTTTCGTTTTCGAGTTTCAGAACCAAAGTCTTCAACCTAAAGCTAAGTACCCCATTGGGGAAAATTTTCTTGCTCCTTACCAATGTCTGTAAAAGTTAATAATTGTATTACTTGTGGAAAGCAAATACCTCATAAGGATTTTCATTTGTACTGTATTCGTTGCCTAGGCCCTGACCACAACATGCCTTGCTGTTGGTTTTGTGCTAAATTTAATCAACGCACTATTAAGCGTCTGTATATTTTTGCATCTAAATATTTTGGCTCAAGATTTAACTATCCAGAAATGTCGGTTAGCAATCCGACTACCGGAATACACAAAAAATGCAAAGAAAAAGAGACAGACCGTCAAGGTACAAAACAGATGACGAAGCTTCTCCTAAGCCAGTCGCCGGTTTGCCAGTACTCAGTGAGGTGCTTTCGCAGCCCCTGATACCCGCTACTTTTGATTCGCAGGCCTCTACTGAGACCCATTCGGAGTCCGGTATGCCGCGAGACACTTTAAGTATTGAACCTGCGAATGTCTCTACCTTAGATGAGTCCGGAGCCGTTGAGCAGGCACCGGCTTCTGAGTGTGTTTTCAGGCCTAAAGATTTGTATATTAAACCAACGCCATCTTCAAAACCTAGGCCAGAACCAACTTCTATGTCTAAAAAAAATGACGCTTGGGCCATGTGCACAGGCCCCTATGCCTAAAAAAAACAAATGATCAAAATGGCTGAGGATTTAATTACCTTGATAAGGGGTACCCATCCCCTCCTGCTAACAGGCCTAGGCAAGGCACTGACTATGAATCTTCAGATCAGGTTTCTGTTTCTTCTGATTCCTCTTCTGATCAGGAATTTATCTATTCCACCTTATGAGGACTCTGATGCAGAGGATTCCATCCCTTCTCCTCCTGAGGATTTTTCTTTTATAGAAACTTTGCATACTTTAAGGGAACACTTTCACTGGGAGAGTCAGGATTTCTCAGAATCTAAAAAGAGGCTTAGAGACTTCCTTCTTCCTCAGCATAGGCCGTTGGCTATACCTCCAATTCTAGACATTGTTGATGTTTTCTCAGAATCCAGCATGGCTCCTGATTCCCTGCATCTGGCTCCTAGTAAGCCAGACAGATATTACAGGGTCCCTGACTCCCACAAATTCCTTTTTAAAAACCCTACTGCTGACCCTGAAACCACTTCTCAGGGTCCCAAGGCTTTTACTGCTAAAAATCCTACCCCTTCAGATAGAGACTCCAAGGCGCTGGATAGATGTGGTAAGGAGGTTTACACGTCTGCAACCCTGGCAATCAAGGCTTTAAACTGTCAGTTTCATATGCTTAAATAGCAGCATGTCATGGGCTTACTTAAACAGAAAATTATGTTGATTTCTGACTGTGTGGAAAATAGAGTTGCAGGATTTATTGCATTCAGCTGAACAAGTTGGAAAGCATACTTTGCAATGTGGTTTTGATTCCTTGGAGGCCTCTTGCAGGGCCGCTGTAACTGGATCTGTGATAAGAAGGCATGCTTGGCTCAAGGAGCAAAATCTGCCAGATCATGTTAAAGCAAAATTGTTGGATGCTCCTTTACAACAGGACAGTCTATTTGGTAATAAGGCAGAAGTTTTGAAAAAGATGGAAGATAAAGCTAAATCTATGCTAACTGTAAAAGATTTCCTACAAGTGCAGCCACCCAGGTTCAGTAGGCACTGGCCAACTAAGAATTGGTCCTTTTCAGTACCCACCAGAGCCGCTCAGGTCAAACCCAGACACTTCAAGAGCTCCAGGTTTGTCACAAGGGACTTGCAGAACAAAACAATGGGGTGCCTCCACCTCCAAATCTGGAAGTAGCAAGGCACCTCCCTATGGTAAACAGTCTCAATGACTTTCCTCTGCCATCACCAAGCACTTATCTTTTGGCAGCCCCTTTGGGGGGAAAACTGGCACTTCATGCACGAAATTGGCATCTAATTACCCAGGACAAGTGGGTTTTAAATATAGTATCCCAGGGATACAGATTTCATTTCCACACATTGCCAATCCCAAACGGATGGCCATCTCTGCCACCAAATCAGTGGGCAGAGGCCCAGAAACAAGTTATGTCCCTCATGAATATGGGGGCTATTCAACCTGTACCAGAAAAGGGACAAGGATTTTACTCAAGACTTTTTCTGGTACCCAGAAAAGACAAATCATGGCGTCCCATTCTGGGCTTATCCATTCTAAATACATTTCTGGACATTCCAGAATTCAAGATTCTGACTCTACAACAGTTACTGCCTATGCGCTAGGCAAGGATGCCTGTTTGGTAACTCTAGACTTAAGAGGCTTACCTGCATATCCCAATCAGGGTATCTTGCAGAAGATGCCTCTGCTTCAAAGTAGGCTATCTGCATTACCAGTTCTGTGCACTGCCTTTGGCTTATCTACTGCACCCAGGGTCTTCACAAAGTGCCTGGCACCAGTAATTGCATTTTGCAGACAAAGAAGCATCCAAATTTATCCTTATCTGGACGATTGTCTAATTCAGGCAGAAAACAGACACGCTTCTACAGCATCTGGTGTTTGTAAAAAGGCTTCTAACTTGTCTAGGGTACACCATAAACAAAAAGAAATCACAACTGGTACCCTCTCAAATTATTACATTCCTCGGTGCAAGCTTGAATACAACTGCCCAGATGACTTACCTCGCGCCAGGAAAAACAAATTCAATTGATGACCGACTTCAAACAAGTGGCCACAAAACCCCTGCTATCTGCAAGACAAATTCTGCAGGCCTTGGGGTTCATGGCTTTCTGCATTCTATTAATTCTATATGCAAGACTGCATATGAGGAAACTTCAATGGTACCTAAAAGTTTATGGAGTCAACATTGTCGCAGCCTGGAAACAATGATTCCTATCATTCCTTGCCTGCAGCAAGAGTTCCTATGGTGGGCAGAGGACTGTCATTCATTCCACCCCCTGCCACCCAAACCCTGACTACAGATGCATGCGATTATGCTTGGGCAGCGCATCTGGCAAGGGAGATGCATTCAGGGCGAATGGAGCCAAAATCAAATGCACCTACATATCAACCAGAAAGAGATGCTAGCTGTACAGAATGCTCTGACAGCCTTCAAGGACCATCTTCATCCAGGACAACTACTGATAGACGGACAACACCACAGTGATGTGGCACATAAACAAGCAGGGGGGTACCCACTCCTTCCCCCTTTGCAGACTAGCCATGGCCTTGTGGAACACAGCCTTGTCTTACCAAATAAATCTACAAGCTCAATTCCTGCCAGGAAAGCAAAATAACTCTGGCAGACTAAGCAGAAATCTTATGGACCCACACGAATGGAAACTGGATCCACAAATCTTCAGCATGTTGACGTGCAAATGGGGGAGCCCAGATATAGATCTTTTTGCTTCACCCCAAAACTATCAGTTGGACAAATTCTGCACAAGAATTAATCACAAAAAAGCTTGGAAAGTGGATGCTCTATCCTTCAGCTGGAAAAACTTATCAGTCTATGCATTTCCCCCTCTGCCTCTGCTCTCCAGGGTCTTACTAAAAGTCAGGAAAAACCAGAAATGATTCTGATTGCTCCAGACTGGCCTCGCCAACATTGGTACCCGCTCCTACGCAATGTCACACCTTCCTCCGTGGTACCTGCCTCATGCACCTTATCTACTGTCTCAGCAGAACTATCAAATTCTACACACTCCGATCCAAACTCTGAATCTTGCAGCATGGCTAATCAACTAATTTCACCAGTTACATCTCTCAGCAAACCTGTGATGGATGTCATTTTGGAGGCTAGAAGGCCTAGTACTAGAAAATCTTATGCTGATAAATGGAAAAGATTTTGTGCCTGGAACCAAGCACAAGGAATAAACACAGCAATGCCCAGTATTCCTCAGATATTTAACTGAGATGCTTCACAAGGGCCTATCTTTTTCTTCCATAAAAATCCATGCCTCTGCCATTTCGAGTTATTACAACAGAGCCTCTTCTCTTTTCTCATCCCCTGCTAAAGCGGTCCCTCAGAGGGGCCAGAAATTTAAGACCTCCCAGGAGTGCACCAAGTCCTTCATGTGACCTCAATTTTGTGTTGGAAAAACTCACCCTACCTCCTTTTGAACCAGCTGCTACTACAGGCATAAAATTTCTCTCTTGGAAGACAGCTTTTCTTTTAGCAGTCATTTCAGCTAGAAGGATTTCAGAACTACAGGCTCTCATGGCAGTGGAGCCTTTTTATTATCTTTTACCCGGACAGGGTGGCTCTCAGGACCAATCCAATTATGCCTAAAGTGGTATCTAGTGTGGATCTTAATCAGACCATTCATCTGCCAACCTTTTTTCCAAATCCACAGAACAAGGGGGAGCGGATTCTGCATTCATTGGATGTACACAGACAGCTAAGATTCTACTTAAACAGGACAAAATCTCTAAAAATCTGAGCAATTGCTGGTGGCATTTGCTGCAGGGGCAGAGGGAAAGGCCATTTCAAAGCATACTATTTCAAAATGGATAAGCCACTGTATTCGTTTCTGCTACATGCACCATGGTAAACCTGTCCCCAAGGGGATCAGATCCCATTCCACCAGGGCTGCATCTACTTCTCCAGCCTTTCTCAGAGGGGTTCCTACCAGAGACATTCTAGAAGCTGCTACCTGGAGCTCAGTTCATATGTTCACCAAACATTACCAATTACCTCTCTCATCTAAATCCAGAGCAGGCTTTGCCACTGCTGTCCTGCAGGGCCTTATAGCTGCTCCTAATGCTGTATGATTTCATCCTCCCAACCATAGCTTTGGGATTCTACCCAAATGTATTGATTGCAACAGTGAAACACAAAGAACATAGTACAGTTGTGTACACTTACCATAAATGTAGATGTTAGTGTATTCACTTTTGCAGTCCTGGTTACCCACCCGCCAGCACCCTATTTTTCTCTTACTATACCTCTTCTTTCTTTTACTATGCTCAGAAGCCTTTTTGGTGTATTTGCTTTTATTTGGAGGTATATTTTTGTGTTCTAAATTACATATATATATATATATATATATATATATGTATATATATATAATTTTTTTTTTTTTTTTTTTGCTCCCCATTTGAGGGGGCACCTGACATCTGGGGCAAGAAAAACTGATGAAAATGGCGTCTGCTGCATGTTTTATACCCCTGACGACCTGACGTCATGGAAGAAGGGACAGCAACTGACACAGGACCCAAGACTTTGTTAATCAGGCCAACTGAGGGCAACCTGCCAGCAGATTACCCAAATGTATTGACTGCAACAGTGAATACACTCTAATATCTACATTTTATGACAAGTGTACACAGCTGTACTTTCTCTATCTCAGTATTCTGAAATTCTGAAATGGCTTCGGTAAGCCGTCCGACTACTGATATTCCAAAAAAAAGTAAGGATAAAGACAGAGACGGACTGCATAGGTCCAAAGCTGCCGAAGATGCTTCCGTTAAGCTAGTCGCCAGTTCGCCGGTACTCAGTGAGGTGCTTTCGCAGCCCTGACGCCTGCTTCAGTGAATTCACAGGCCTCTACCAAGACCCATTCGGAGTCTGGTATGCCGTGAGACTCTTCGAATACGGAACCTGCGGGTGTCTCTACCTTAAATGGGTTCAGAGCCGCTGTCCAGGCATCAGCTTTTGAGGCAGTTCTTCGCTCAACCAATGTTCGACTCAAGCCGACTTTATCTAAAACTACCAAGTTTCTTAGGCCTAGAGTACGTGCTATGCCTAGAAATCCGACCGAAGCGCATGCACCTACTCCCATGCCACAACAAGAAGTGCTTAGAATGGCAGAAGACCTTATTACACTGATTAGGGGAAGTCAGCCTTCCCCTGCTAAGAGGAAAAGAGACCAGTCCCCTGCAGCTTCAACAGACCAGGAGTCTGATGACTCTGAGGTATCCAATTATGAAGACATGCCCTTATCTGCTTATGATAATTCAGATGCAGAGGAATCCATTCCCTCTGCCTCCCCTCCAGAGGATTTTTCTTTTGGTGAAACTTTACATACTTTAAGAGAGCATTTCCACTGGGAATGCCAAGACTATCCTCAGTCCAAAAAGAGACTTGGAGAATTCCTAGATTTGCCACAGCACAGGCCTTTGGCAATACCACCCTGTCCTGGAAGTTCTTGCCCCTAGGAAAACAGACAGGTACTACAGAGTACCTGACACTCACAAATTTCTTTTCAAGAATCCTACTGATGACTCTGAGATCTTTTCCCAGGGTCTTAAAGGTATCACGGCAACTACAGCCAAGAATCACACCCCTTCGGACAGGGATTCCAGAGCTTTGGACAGATGGGGTAAGAAGGTATATACCTCTGCAACTCTTGCTATTAGGGCATTGAATTGTCAGTTTCACATGCTTAAGTACCAGCAACATATTATGGAACTTATTAAACAAAAAGTGGCTACCTTTACAGACACTGCAGAAAATAAAGAATTGCAGGAGCTTATGCACTCTGCAAGGCAAGTCAGCAAGCATACTTTGCAGTGTGGCTTTGATTCCCTAGAAGCATCTTGCTGGGCAGCAGTCTCTGGTTCTGTACTGAGAAGACCTGCTTGGCACAAGGAACAGACTTTGCCAGACAATGTCAAATCAAAGTTACTAGATGCTCCTTTGAACAAGGACAGTTTGGCACCAAAGCAGAAGAGGTTCCCCCCTAGATTCAGTAGGCATTGCCCTTCCAAACACTGGTCCTTTCCTGCCCCCTCCAGGCCATCTCAAGCCAGACCCAGGGGAAACAGACCACCCAGACTAGAGTTTTGGGGTATGCAGAGATCTAAGTAATGGAGTGCCCCCGCCCCCAAAGCAGGGAGTGGTAAGCCACCTCCTTATGGAAAAGAACTCGCAATGCCTTCTCTACTCCACTCCCCATCCCTGCCCAATTGCTGGTGCCCCTAGAATTGCAGTTGCAGCACCTGACATTTGTGGAAAACCACCTCACTTCCTTGGGGTACACCATCAATGAAAATAAATCAAAACTGGTACCCAGTCAAAATATTGTATTCCTGGGTGCAAGCTTGGGCACAACATCCCAGATGGCATTCCTCACTTCAGAAAAACAAGTCTGACAGCCTACTCCAAACAAATGGCCACCAGAACCCAGCTATCCACAAGAAAAATTCTGCAGGCCCTAGGGTTCATGACTTCATGTGTACTGCTAATTCCATATGCAAGACTGCATATGAGGAAACTTCAGTGGTACTTAAGTCTTTGGGGCCAACATTCTCAGGACCTGGAAACAAGTCATTCCTATCATACCCTAAGGACAGATCCTTTGGTGGGCAGAAGCATGCAACCACAACAAGGACTGCCCTTTACTCAACCCCAGGCCCTAACCACAGACTCATCAGACTATGCCTGGGGAGCACACATGGATGGCAAATGCATTCAGGGCCACTGGAGCCCAAGTCAAATTCATCTTCACATCAGCCAAAAAGAGATGCTAGCTGTGCAGAATGCCCTGACAGCTTTCAGATCCCTACTCTTTCCAGGACAACTTCTAATAGAAACAGAACACAGTTATGTGGCACATCAACAAGCAGAGGGGAACCCACTCTGCAGGTTAGCCATGGCCCTGTGGAACAGCAGTTGGAGCCCAGCACCTTCAACCTTCTGATTCAGAAATGGGGGACCCCAGAGATTTACCTTTTTGCCTCCCCTTATAACCACCAGCTCAGCAAATTCTGCGCCAGGAACTCTCACAGCAGGACCTGGAAAGTGGATGCCCTTTCTTTTAAGTGGGTAAATCTCTCAATCTATCCCTTTCCCCCTTTTCCCCTTCTCTCGAGTATTACTCAAGATAAGACGGGACAGACCAAGAACAATTCTGATTGCCATGGACTGGCCACATCAGCACCGGTACCCACTCCTGCACAGCCCGTCACCGGTGGCACCCTGGCACCTACAACAGAACCCAACCCTGCTCTCTCAGCAGGAGGGACTGATTTTGCATCCGCAACTACAAATCCTAAATCTTGCAGCCTGGCTTATTCCTTGAATTCTCCCCCAGCAACCCTAAGCAAACAAGTGCTGGATGCCATTCTTGAAGCCAGAAGACCCAGTACAAGAAAATCCTATGCTGATAAGTGGAAAAGGTACTGCTGGATTCAATCTAAAGGAGAGGGCACAACTCTGCCCTCCCTGACTCTAATCCTGGATTACTTAGCAGATCTACTCCACAGAGGCCTGCCTTTCTCCATTAAGATACATGCCTCAGCCATTTCGGCTCATTACAACATGGCGCCACCTCTTTTCTCGCACCCTCTTAAACAGTTCCTGAGAGGGCAAACAACTTGAGGCCGCATAGGAGAGCACCCACCCATGCTTGGGACCTTTAACTTTGTACTGGAAAAGCTCACCCCCCTTTGAACCTGCAGCGTCAGCAGAGTTAAAATTCCTCCCTTGGAAAACGGCCTTGCTTCTGGCCATCACTTCAGCTAGAAGAGTGTCTGAGCTACAAGCACTTATGGCTGTGGAAACCTTCATTATTTTCCATGCTGACAGGGTTTCCCTCAGGACTACCCCTTCCTTTATGCCTAAAGTGGTGTCCATTGTGGCTCTAAACCAATCCATCTGCCAGCTTTCTTCCCCAATCCTCAGAATAAAGGGAAAAGGATCCTGCACTCCTTGGACGTGCACAAGACAGCTCAGATTCTACCTTGATAGGACTAAGCCCTTCAGAAAATCTGACCAGTTACTAGTCAGCTTTGCATCAGGAGCAGAGCGCAAGGCCATTTCAAAAGTTTCCAAATGGATAGCACACTGCATCCATTTCTGCTACAAGCACCATGGGAAACCAACCCCTCGGGGTCAGGACACATTCCTCTAGGGCAACTTCTACCTCTACAGCACTTCTCAAGGGAGTCCCTATCAGGGGCATCCTGGAAGCTGCTATCTGGAGTTCTGTACACATTCACCAAGCATTACCACCTGCCTGTCTTTTCCAAATCCAGGGCAGGTTTTGCAACAGCAGTCCTGCAAGGCATACTAGCCAGCCCCAACTCTTCTTAGCTGCCTCCACCCTTCTTCAGCTTTGGGAATCCACCCGTGTGTGATGACTGCAACAGTGAAACACGAAGAACATAGTACAGTTGTATACACTTACCATAAATGTAGATGTTAGAGTGTATTCACTGTTGCAGTCCTTGTTTCCCTCCCTCCAGCCCCCTGGTTTCCCTCTCTCCTCTCTGTGGCTATTACTCACCCCTTTCAGGGGTATTGTTATTTTCTTTACTGGTGGTGGTTTCCCCACCATAACTTAGTTCCCTATTTGGGGTGCTCCTGACATTTGGGGCAAGAAAAACTGATGTAATGGCGTCGGCTGCCTGTTTTTTTTACCCCTGACGACCTGACGTCAGTCCTGGGGTGACAGCATCTGACGCAGAAATACTAAGTCTCTGGTATTCGGGCCGACTGAGGGCTACCTGCAGGTAAAGATAAAGTAAGTGTGATGACTGCAACAGTGAATGCACTCTAACATCGACATTTATGGTAAGTGTACACAACTGAACTTTATACTCTGCGTTTTTTGGGTGAGAAACTTCCGAGATGCTCCAACTGTTGCAGGTGCCTGGCAAAATGCATGCCAAAGGGTGCATTGTACTCTCTATTGGTGTGGTAGACAAGTACAGTGGTACTATGACATCCTTGGATCTGGATGCCATGCCCTTACTTGTAAGCTGAGCCACACAGAAAGATTTCCCCTCCACAGAGAACACATGGAGATCAAAGTTCAGATCCTATCTATCGGAATGTCCAGATCTCTCACCACTGGGTCTACTGCTGTGTGGGGGGGCGGGGTGATGCCATTGATGATTTAATTTGCAGAGGTATTTGATTTCCCAAAGGGTATTATTATGCACTTTACGTTTACTTTGAGGCCATGGCTGTGATGCCAAACATTAGTCTGCTTCAGACCATTTGTAGGATCTTGTCTTTGTCCAGCCTTGTGAGAGGAGAATGTGTGTGTCGGACTATAAAGTCACCAATCACTAAAATATTTTTAGTGGAGTGGATGTTCGTGTTTCACTGTTGCAGTCATTACACTTAGGTTATCCTGCTGGCAGGCTACCCGCAGTTGGTCAGAGTTCCAAAGTCTAGGTCTGGCGTCGGTTGCTGTCGCCTTTTCCCTGATGTCACTGTGCCAGGGGTATAAAAGATGCAGCCGACGCCATTTTCTTCAGTCTTTCTTGCCGCGCGGTGCCTGAAGCAAAAGCAGTTGGCAAGTGCTGGTCGGCCGACTCCTGAGATTTTCGAAATAGAGTTTCAGAACCGAAGTCTTCAATAAAGCTAAGTACCCCATTGGGGAAACTTTTTCTTGCTCTAGACCAATGTCAGTAAAAGTTAATAATTGTATTTCTTGTGGGAAGCAAATACCTCATAAGGATTTTCACTCTTACTGTATTCCTTGCCTAGGCCCTGACCACAACGTTACTAGTTGTCTGTTTTGTGGTAGATTCAACAAATGCACTATTAAACGTCGGTTTGATTTTGCTTTACATTATTTTGGCCAAAGGTTTAATTACATAATGCCGTCGGAACAACCGACGAACGGAATTTATAAAAAACGCAAAGACAAAGAAAAGGGCAGGCATCCGAGGTCCAAAACCGACGAAGCCTCTTCTAGGCCAGTCGCCGGTTTGCCAGTTCTCAGTGAGGCGCTTTCGCAGCCCCTGACACCCGCTACCTCAGAGCCGCAGGCCGTAACCGACAGCCACGTGGAGACACAGAGGCCTGTGGAAACTCAAGGTATTGGGCCTGCGGAAACTATTCCCTCAGATGGGTCCGGAGCCGCTGAGCAGGCATCGGCTTCTGAGGGCGTTTTCAGACCTTCACAGCTTACTATTAAGTTCACTACAGCAGCCAAGGCAAAGTCAAAAACACCATTAAAGACTAGAAAACAAGTACAGCATTCTCCTGAACAGTCATGCATGCCAAAGAAACAGATGCTTAAAATGGCCGAAGACCTAATTACTTTAATCCGGGGTTCCCATCCCCCTCCTGACAAAAGGCCTAGGCAAGACACTGACTATGATTCCTCTGACCAGGTTTCTATTTCCTCTGATTCCTCTTCTGATCAGGGATATTCTCTCCCTCCCTATGAGGACTCTGATGCAGAAGAGTCTATACACTCAGCCTCTCCACCTGAGGATTATTCTTTTGGGGAAACCCTGCACACCATGAGGGAGCATTTCCATTGGGAGAGCCAGGATTACTCATAATCCAAGAAAAGGCTCAGAGATTTTATTGCCTCAACACAGGCCCCTGGCTATTCCCCCTGTGCTTGATATTGTTGATGTTTTCTCTGAATCCAGTCTGTCTCCTGATTCTTTACTCCCTGCACCTGTTAAGCCAATGAGGCTTCTGATATTATGAGGATATATTATGAGGATTCTGATGCTGAAGAATCTATTCCTTCAGCCTCTCCTCCTGAGGATTATTTCTTTTGGGGAAGCCCTGCATACCATGAGGGAGCATTTTCACTGGGAGAGCCAGGATTACTCAGAATCTAAGAAAAGGCTCAGAGACTTTCTTTTACTGCCTCAGCACAGACCTCTTGCTATTCCATCTGTTCTAGACATTGTAGATGTATTTTCAGAGTCCGGCCTGTCTCCTGACTTTTTACCCCCTGCACCTGTTAAGCCAGACAGGTACTACAGGGTCCCCGACTCTCATAAAATTCTTTACAAAAACCCTGCTGCAGACCCAGAAACAATTTCTCAGGGTCCTAAAGGGGGTTAAGGCTTCCACTGCTAAAAATCCTGTCCCCTCGGATAGGGATTCCAGAGATCTGGATAGATGGGGGGAAAAAGTTTACACTTCGGCTACTTTAGCTGTAAGGGCCTTAAATTGCCAGTTTCACATGCTTAAATATCAACAGTACCTCACGTCCTTGTTAAAACAGAAAATGGTTACAAACTCTGAAAGTCCTGACAGTAAGGAAATGCAAGATTTATTGCATGCCGTTGAACAAGTGGGAAAGCATACTCTTCAATGTGGTTTTGATTCATTAGAGGCTTCTTGTAGAGCTGCAGTTAAAGGCTCTCTCATTCGTAGGCATGCTTGGTTGAAAGAACAAAGTTTACCTGAACATGTTAAAGTAAAATTATTGGATGCTCCACTACAGCACGATACTTTGTTTGGTGTTAAGGCAGAAGAGGTGTTAAAGAAGATGGAGGATAAAGCAAAATCAATGCAGACAGTAAAGGATTTCTTACAGGTTCAGGCACCTAGGTTTAGCAGAAACTGGCCTTCAAAAAATTGGTCTTTTCCGGTATCAGACAGGCCACAAAGAGGCAGATACAGATGCCCAAAAGGCAGATCTCTGCCCCAAGGCAGCCCCCAAAGGAGAAGACAAATCACAACCTTATAGGAAACAGTCCCAATGACGTCCCTCTACAAATGCCAAGCACTTTTCTTTTGGCAGCACCCCTAGGGGGCAAGCTAGCACTTTTCTCAAAAAATTGGCACATAATCACCCAAGACAAATGGGTACTGAATATTGTTTCTCAGGGTTACAGGTTCCACTTTCACACCTTTCCAGAATCAAAAGGTATGCCAGACCTGCCACAAAACCAATGGGGAGAGGCACAAAAACAAATTGCTGCTCTCATGGACATGGGAGCTATTCAACGAGTACCACAGCAAGAACAGGGACAAGGATTTTACTCAAGACTTTTCCTGGTACCCAGAAAGGACAAAGCCTGGAGACCAGTACTGGACTTGTCAATCCTAAATACTTTCCTGGATGTTCCAAAATTCAAAATGTTAACACTACAGCAACTTCTACCCATGCTGGGCAAGAAGGCTTGGCTAGTTATTTTGGACCTCAAGGAGACATACCTGCATGTCCCAATCAGACAATCTTGCAGAAGATAACTCAGATTCTTAGCTGGCTCAATGTATTACCAATTCTCTGCACTGCCCTTTGGCTTATTTACTGCGCCCAGGGTCTTCACAAAATGCCTGGCACCAGTAATTGCATTCTGCAGACAAAGGAATTCAAATATATCCCTACTTGGACAACTGCCTTACTCAAGCAGAGAGCAAGGACATTCTTCTAAAGCATCTGGCGTTTGTAAAAAGATTACTGATTTGCCTAGGGTACACAGTAAACGAAAAGAAATCAAAACTAGTGCCCTCTTAAGAGATAATATTCCTGGTTGCAAGCTTAAATACAACTGCCCAGATGGCTTATCTCACGCCAGACAAAGGCAACTGACTCATTACTTTCAAATGATGGCAACAAAGACCCAGCTCCCTGCAAGAAAAATTCTGCAGGCCCTGTGCTTCATGGCATCCTGCATTCTACTAATTCCATATGCAAGACTGCATATGAGGAAACTACAATGGTATCTAAAAAGTGTTTGGACTCAACATTGTCAGCCTGGAAACAGTCATAACTTTAATTCCCTGCCTACAACAGGAGTTTCGATGGTGGTCCCAGGCCTGTCACCATAACAAGGGACAGCCTTTCACCTTACCCACAGCCAGGCAGACAATAACAACGGATGCATCGGATTATGCCTGGGGGGCACATATGGCAGGAAAATGTATTCAGGGCACATGGCCCAAGGAACAAATGCATCTTCACATCAATCAAAAAGAGATGCTAGCTGTACAGAATGCTCTGACAGCTTTCAAGGACCTACTACATCAAGGACAACTATTAATAAAGACGGACAATACCACTGTTATGTGGTACATAAACAAGCAAGGGGGCACACATTCCTACTCCTTACGCAGGCAAGCCATGACTTTGTGGAACACAGCACTGACCAATCAAGTACATCTGCAGGCACAATTCCTGCCAGGAAGAAAAAATACACTGGCAGACTAAGCAGAAATCTCATGGATCCGCACGAATGGAAACTAAATCCATAGGTGTTCAGCATGATAACAAGGAAATGGGGACGCCCAGACATAGATCTTTTTGCCTCCCCTCACAATTGCCAACTACAGAAATTCTGCACAAGAACTTATCGCGCTCAAGCATGGAAAGTGGATGCTCTATCATTCAACTGGAAAACCCTGACAGTTTATGCCTTTCCTCCACTGCCTCCTCTTACCAAGGTGCTCCTAAAAGTCAGACAAGAGAGGCCAAAGATGACCCTGATTGCCCCAGACTAGCCATGCCAGCAACGGTACCCAATTCTAAAGAGCTTGTCTCAAGGCCCAGCCTGGCCTTTACCTCAAATTCCTCATCTTCTGACTCAACAAAACAATCAGATTCTGCACAGTCAACTCAGAACCTTAAATCTGGCTGCATGGCAGACAATATAGCCACTCAGACCATACCCCTCTCTAAAGCTGTTATGGATGTCATTTTAGAAGCCAGGAGGCCCAGCACCAGGAAATCTTATGCAGAAAAATGGAAGAGATTCTGTGCTTGGAACCAGGCACAAGGACTCAAACCACTTGTTCCAAATATACCTCAGATTTTACAATACCTAACTGAGATGCTGGACAAAGGCCTATCCTTCTCATCAATTAAGATCCATGCCTCTGCCATTTCAGCTCATTACAATACGGAACCTCCAATTTTCTCTCATCCACTACTAAGACAGTACCTCAGAGGGGCTAAAAACATAAGACCCCCAAGAAGAGCACCGATACCTACATGGGACCTCAATTTTGTTTTAGAAAAGCTCACACTGCCTCCTTTTGAGCCAGCCAATACAGCTGATATAAAATTCTTATGGAAAACTGCTCTGCTCCTAGCAATAACTTCAGCAAGAAGAGTCTCAGAGTTACAGGCATTGATGGCAGTGGAACCTTTCATCATTTTTCATCAGGTCAGGGTTTCTCTAAGGACAAACCCAACATTTATGCCAAAGGTAGTATCCAGTGTGGCTCTTAACCAAACCATTCATTTGCCAACATTTTATCCAAATCCCCAGAATAAAGGGGAGAGACTTCTGCATGCTTTGGACATACACAGACAGCTACGCTTCTGTTTGGACAAAGCAAAAGCTTTCAGAAAAACTGAGCAACTGTTTGTAGCTTATGCTGCAGGATCACAAGGAAAGCCCATCTCAAAGCAGACTATTTCAAAATGGATAGGACACTGCATTCATTTCTGCTATTCACAACATGGCAAGCCAGTGCCTAAGGGCATTAGGCCATATTCAGCCAGAGCAGCAGCCACTTCAGCAGCCTTCCTCAAAGGAGTACCAACCAAAGACATTTTAGAGGCTGCAACCTGGAGTTCAGTGCACACTTTCACCAAGCACTACCACTTACCTCTCCACTCTAAATCCAGAGCAGGCTTTGCCACTGCAGTTCTGCAGGGCCTTGTAGCCTCTCCTAATCCTATTTAGGCCCAGCCACCCAACCTCAGCTTTGGGATTCAAACCAAGTGTAATGACTGCAACAGTGAAACACTATGAACATAGTACAGTTGTTGTACCTACCATAAATGTAGATGTTCGAGTGTATTCACTGTTGCAGTCCAGGTTACCCTCCCACCATCCCCCTTTCTTTTGCTGGGTCTTATCTGTACTTCTCTATCCTATAAAACCTTTTTTGGTGTATTTGCTTGTAGAAGAAGGAAATGTTATTTTTGTGCATGCATTTCTTTTTGCTATATTTTTTAGCCTACCTGTTTGGGGCACCTGACATCTGGGGCAAGAAAAACTGAAGAAAATGGCGTGTGCTTCATCTTTTATGCCCCTGGTGCACTGACATCAGGGAAGAGGCGACAGCAACCGACGCCAGACCTAGACTTTGGAACTCTGACCGACTGCGGGTAGCCTGCCAGCAGGATAACCCAAGTGTAATGACTGCAACAGTGAATACACTCAAACATCTACATTTATGGTAGGTGCACAACTGTACTTTCTCTGTGTTGGATCTGGTGTGGTTTAAACCCTGGTAAATCTTTGTTGAAAGTGTGGCAGAAGGTGATTAGGTGGTAGATTTTCAATGAAAATTGGTCTTTGTGGATTTAGAAGGCTAACAAGCACTTTGTTTTTGCAGACTCAGCTTAAGACATTTTGGTGAGAGTTGGTATAAAGTTTTGTGGCTGTATGTGGTGTTCATGGTCTATTTCCTTATGTGAGAGTGCAGCCTCCATGTTAGTTAAATACTTGCATGTCTCTCGAACAGAACTGAGCATCAGGAATTTGCTACACTACCTAAGAATACCAGGTGTTATGAGGTTGACAACAGAGGGAAGGCTATGGGCCAGATTCAATAAAACCTACACTAAGTGTACAATAAGTGTACACTAAATGTACATGATATGTATTCATTAAAATTCTTATCACATTTTTGTGCTTTCTAGTCATTCAGAAAGGTTACATTGTGTACATGTAGTCTACACTTTGTGAAAACCTGTATGACTCCCTGTCAGTATTTAAAGCTGCAAGAATATCAGTAGGAAAACTAGTTAGGAGAAAAGGTGTGCGTTATGTCTGTGTTGTCTGTTCACTCCGAACAGTGTACAGTTAGTGTAGGCTTTATTGAATCTAGCCATATTAGGTTGCCACTCCCCCACACCCCCATTTTGGTCCACAGATTTGGAGAATTTGAATACACAAAGTACTGTATTCAGTTAAATGAGATAGATATTGGATTTTACTGTGAAGGAATCAACTAGTTGCATTAAGTAACTATTGAATATGCTCTATGGATAGCAACTGTAAGCTAATTTTGATTAAGTAAAACAAGATGTTCTTCATTCCACATTGCTGCAGTCCTAACTATTGGGTAGTCCGCTGTCCCAGTCGGCCCGAATACCAAAGTATATGGCTGACGTCGGTCAAGGCGCATTAGACTGACGTCAGTACGTCAGGGTACTAATGCGCATGACCGACGTCATATCCTCAGTCTTTTTTGCCGCATGGTCCGATGCAGAAGCAGTTTTGCGAGTGCAGGTTGGCGTTCTGAAAGTTTCTGAAGTCAGAGTTTCAGACCGAATCAAAGTTGGCTAAGTACCCGCTAGAATATTTTGTTTTTTCTTGCCTCAGTATTTAACCGGATGTCAGAAAAAGTGAATAACTGTATTTCTTGTGGGAAACAGATACCTCATAGGGATTACCATACTTTGTGTATACCTTGTTTAGGGCCTGAGCACGACGTTGTTGGATGCCGCTCTTGTGCTAGATTTAACAAACGCACTATTAAGAGAAGGTTAGACTGTGCCAGGTTAGTTTTGGGGAAGCGTTGTAATTATAAAATGCCGCCGGATGCACCGACGCCCGCTTCGCCAAAAGCGCAAGGACAAAGCAGCAAAGCCTAGAGTGGAAGAACCGACAGTCCCGGACGTCGGTTCTTTAGAAGGCTCAGTGGAGCCGGAGGTTCTGCCAGGAGTTTCTTTGGAGTCTCAGGAGAGACTTTACTGTTACAGGATGTGTCCTCTCAGGAAGTAGGCCAGGCTGAAGGGGCTTCTCAGGTGGCTGTTCTTCCCTCTCTTCCTAAGGTGGTTAGAGCCTCCCTTCTGTTTCAAAGGCTTTTTGAGAGGCAGGCCAAGTTTAACTTCAGTGGGGTTTCTCCTAGTGCTTCAGGGTCTTTGCCTAAGAAACATATGCTTAAAATGGCAGAGGATTTGATTACTATGATTAGAGGTTCTATGCCCTCCTGATAAGAGGCCTAGGGTGGAACCTGAGTTTGAGAGTTTTGAGCAGTGTTCGGAGGCTTCTGAGTCTTCGGCTGAAGACTTGCAGGAGTATCCTCCTTATTCTGATTCTGATGTGGATGATTCTACTCCTTCAGCTTCTCCTCCTGAGGATTTTTCATTTTCAGAGACTCTGCATTCCATGAGGGAGCATTTTAAATGGGAAGGTCAAGATTTCTCTGATTCCAGGAAAAGGCTTAGGGAATTCTTGTTTTTACCCCAGCATAGGCCTTTAGCTATACCTCCTGTTCTGAATGTGGTGGAAGATGTTTTTGCAGAGGCTTCCCTGAATCCTGATTCTTTGCCTCCTGCCCCAGTTAAACCGGATAGGTACTATAGGGTGCCTGAAACTCATAAGTATCTTTTTAAGAGTCCTAGGGCAGACCCGGAAACTGTCTCTCAGGGGCCTAAAGGTGTGAAGGCTTCTGTTGTTAAAAATCCTGTCCCTCCTGATAGAGGCAAGGGCTTTGGATAGATGGGGAAAGAAAGTGTATACTTCTTCCACTTTAGCCATGAGGGCGTTGAATTGTCAGTTTCACATGTTAAAATATCAGAATTATCTCCTTTCACAATTGAAGTCTAAGGTGGATGCTCTGGCAGAAGGTATTGAGTGTAAAGAGTTGCAGGATTTAGTTCATGTGTCTGAACAGGTGGGAAAGCATTCCTTGCAGTGTGGTTTTGATGCTGTGCAGGCCTCCTCGAGGGTGGCTGCCACTGGTTCTGTTCTTCGTAGGCACGCCTGGTTGAGGGATCAGAATTTAGCTGAGCATGTTAAGACAAGGATTTTGGATGCTCCTTTACAGTCTGATGTGTTGTTTGGTTCGCCTGTGGAAGCAGTTTTAAAGAAAATGGAGGACAAGGCTAAGTCTATGCAAACTGTTAAGGATTTTTGCAGGTGCAGCCTCCAAGTTTAGTAGAAATTGGCCTACTAAGGGATGGACATATCCTGCTTATGATTCCCAGTCTAGGGGTAGGTCTAGGCGTGGTAGGGGCAGAGCTCAAGGTTCTTTTAGGCCTAGAACAGGAGTTCACCTGCTCAGACTTCTGGTGAGGGCAGGGGTCAGTCCTTTCGTAAACAGACCCAATGACCTACCTTTTCAGCTGCCAGTACATTCTCGCCTGGCAGCACCTTTGGGAGGAAGGCTGGCTCTTTTCAAAGAAAATTGGGATTTAATTACCCAAGACAGATGGGTTTTGGATATCATTCACCACGGTTACAGGTTTTATTTCTATACCTTGCCTCCTTTCAAAGGCATGCCAGACATTCCTCCTCTACAAAGAAAAGAGGCTCACAAGCAAATTTCTCTGTTGCTCCAAATAGGGGCCATTCAGCCAGTTCCTGTGCCAGAAAGGGGCCTAGGATTTTATTCTCGCCTGTTCCTAGTACCGAAGAAGGGGAACACGTGGAGACCAATTTTGGATTTATCTATCCTCAACACTTATCTGGACATTCCCAAGTTCAAAATGTTGACGTTACAACAGCTTTTACCTCTGCTGGGCAAAGATCACTGGATGGTAACTTTAGATCTCAAGGAAGCTTACCTTCATGTGCCTATCAGACTAAGTTGCAGGAAGTATCTGCGTTTTCGAGCTGGAAATTCTCATTATCAGTTCTCTGCATTGCCCTTTGGCTTATCTACTGCCCCCAGAGTATTCACAAAGGTTCTGGCTCCAGTGATAGCTTACTTCAGGCTAAAAGGAATTCAAATCTACCCTTACTTGGACGACTGCCTGATTCTGGCTCAAGAAAAGGAAGACCTTCTACAGCATTTGGAATATGTGATAGCAGTGCTAAGATGCCTAGGGTATTCTGTGAACGAAATAAAGTCCAGTCTAGTACCCTCTCAAGACATGTGCTTTCTGGGTGTGAGACTGAATACAGCAGCCCAGATGGCCTTTTAACCCCGGACAAACAAAAGAATCTTTCCAGTTACTTCCATCAACTATCTCTTCAGTCCGGGCTGACTGCAAGGACAGTCCTTCAAGCCTTAGGGTTCATGGCATCTTGTATTCTGGTGCTTCCCAATGCCAAACTGCATAAGAGGAAGCTGCAATGGTATCTCAAAAATGTATGGACACAGCACTGCCAGGATTTGGACACTGTCATTCAAATAATACCTTGCATTCAAAAGGAATTTTTGTGGTGGGCTCAGGAATGTCACCTAAACAAGGGACTCTCTGTGACCCGGCCAGAGGCGAGTCAGATTCTAACGACAGATGCCTCAGACATTGCTTGGGGAGCTCATCTAAATGGAAAGTGGATACAAGACAAGTGGCCTGCCAGACTACAGCATCTACATATCAATATGAAAGAGATGTTAGCAGTCCAGTTTGCATTAATGGCTTTCAAGGAGTTACTTCTTCCAGGGCAGGTGTTGATTCTAACAGACAACACAACTGTCATGTGGTACATCAACAAACAAGGGGGAACACATTCTTACCCGTGTGCAGGCAAGCAATGATTTTATGGGAGACTGCGCTCAGCTTGCAACTAACTCTTCAGGCAAGGTTTCTGCCGAGCACAGAACTCCTTAGCAGATGTGTTAAGCAGACAATTCATGGATCTCCACGAGTGGAAACTGGATCTTCATGTATTTGAAAATTGACAGTGTCATGGGGAACTCCAGACATAGATCTGTTCGCTTCTCCACTAAACCACCAGCTGCCAAAGTTTTGCACAAAGAGATTTCATCACACAGCTTGGAAAGTGGATGCTCTTTCTTTCAGTTGGAAAAATCTTCATGTGTATGCCTTTCCACCTCTGCCTCTTCTCCCAAAGGTACTCCTAAAGGTCAGACAAGACAAGCCAAGGATGATTTTAATAGCTCCGGATTGGCCTCGGCAACACTGGTACCCATTACTGAGGAGTCTGGTAAGGAAGCCTCCATGGCCTTTACCTTTGATTCCACACCTGTTGTCTCAGAGGGACGGTCACCTACTCAATGTCAAGCTTCACTCTCTTCATCTAACAGCCTGGCATATTCTGTTTTGAAACACTGCAGGTCTCAACTTCCTCAACAAGTTTTAAATGTGATTATGGAAGCCAGAAGACCTAGTACAAGGAAAGTGTACGCAGACAAATGGAAGAGATTTTTATTTTGGAGTGCAGCACACAATTTGGAGATTTCTGAGCCTAATTTGAGTGTGGCTCTTCAATATCTTACTGAGTTATTGGACAAAGGTTTGTCTTTCTCTTCCATTAAGATTCATGCTGCAGCAATTTCAGCTCACTATGATTGTGACCCACCATTGTTTTCGCATCCTTTGTTCAAGCAATTTCTTAGAGGGCAAAGAATATAAGACCCCACGTAGAGCTCCTACTCCTGCTTGGGATCTCAATTTTGTGTTGGAGAAACTTACTCTACAACCTTTTGAGCCTCGGCTACTGCTGAATTGAAATACTTGTCATGGAAGACTGCTTTTTGTTGGCCATTACTTCTGCAAGAAGGGTTTCTGAATTGCAGGCCCTTATGGCGGTAGAGCCTTTTTTGATTTTTCATAAGGATAGGGTATCATTACGTACTAATCCTTCCTTTATGCCTAAGGTGGTTTCTAGTGTGGCTTTAAACCAAACTATTCATTTGCCTACTTTTTATGCAGATCCCCAAAATAAAGGGGAAAAGATTTTGCACACTTTAGATGTACACAGGCAATTGCGTTATTATTTAAGCAGGACTAAGGATTTTAGGCAGTCTCAGCAGTTGTTTGTTTCTTTTGCTTTGAGTTCTCAGGGCAAGCCTGTGTCAAAACAAACTATTTCTAAGTGGATTGGGTTTTGCATTGCATTTTGTTGTTCCCATCATGGCAAGGAGATTCCAGCTGGGATTAGGCCTCATTCCACTAGGGCTACTGCCACTTCGACAGCATTTCTAAGGGGGGTGGCAACTAAGGATATTTTGGAGGCAGCTACTTGGAGTTCAGTGCATACTTTCTCTAAGCATTATCACCTTCCTCTCTACTCTAAATCTAGGGCTGGTTTTGCCACAGCTATTTTGCAAGGCATGTTGTCAGCTCCTGCTTCCTTATGATTTGCCAGCCTCCCTTACCTCTGCTTTGGGATTCTACCCAATAGTTAGGACTGCAGCAATGTGGAATGAAGAACATAGTACAGTTTTGTACCTACCATAAATGTAGATGTTCGAGGATCCACATTGCTGCAGTCCAATTTACCCTCCCTCCTTCCCCTCTGTGTTTAAGGGTGGTTGTGTAGGTGAGGTTGTACTCTGGTAATTTTGTATATATTGTACATATTTTTGGTGCAGGAATGTTTGGAGTTTTTGGTTTTGGCCTTGTCTTTTTAGGGTCTTCTGACATCTGGGGCAAGAAAAGACTGAGGATATGACGTCGGTCATGCGCATTAGTACCCTGACGTACTGACGTCAGTCTAATGCGCCTTGACCGACGTCAGCCATATACTTTGGTATTCGGGCCGACTGGGACAGCGGACTACCCAATAGTTAGGACTGCAGCAATGTGGATCCTCGAACATCTACATTTATGGTAGGTACAAAACTGTACTTTTGAGCTTCTTACATTCTACTCTGTGTACCCACTGTGCACTTTGTCTCGTGTTACTGTGGGCATCTGTCCATACTGCAGATATTGTTAATCACTCTAGCCGATAGTAATTTAGAAAGGTTAGGCAATCTTGAGAGAGCGAGATGTATACAAGCTTGAACATTCATGATATCTGCATCTGTACAGTCTTCGGTTAAACATGGCTGCATGATGAGCAGCGCTGTGCAGCACAGGTGATTTAAAACACAGAAAAGCTGAAAATTTTCAAATAAGCACACTGGCCAATAGCAAAGCAGCACTTTTTTCAAGGTTCTACAGCAAGCATAGACCTAGAAATGGGTAGGCTCTTTCTCCAGTCTTAATAGAATACAAACTAAAGCAATTATTAAATTACTCGAAAATGGCCAAAAAAGTTTATATCTGTTACGATAAACTCCGTAAGAACAGAAACGTAGGTAGCCCAAATCTTGTAGGGCTTTTTTTGTGAAACCTGGTAGAAAGTTGTCACAATTTGAAGTGTGCAGCTTAGTATGTAGTAGCTCATAACAAATGAGCTCTGTGCCATGTAAACATGGGTAATTTGTAACCCACAAAAATATTCAAACAAGCACACTGCCCAATAGCAAAAAAACTCAAGGTTCTACATCCGAGGTCTAGAAATGGCTAGGCTCTCTCTCTCCTCTCACTAGAGTACATATCAAAATCAGTAAGAACAGAAATATACTTATCCCAGTTTTTGTAGGAATGTCTACCCCCCTATCCCAATGGAAAATTGTCACAATCAGTAGATTTGCATCTTTGCATGTGGCAACTCTTAGCAAATTAGCTTTAGGCCACATACATGCACAGAGTTTATAACACAGAAAAACTGAAAATATTTAACTGAGCTTACTTGCCAGTAGCAAAGCAGCAGTCTTCAAAAAGAGATGGTCATCACAATGTGCTTCTTTTGGAATCCATTGTCAGTCCAGTACTTGGTAAAGCATATTGTGATGGGGGATCTGAACCTGAAGCAGTCTAGTAAATGAGTGTATCCTCCTTGAGATTTGCACTTTCACTGAAAGATGTAATATTGGCTTTCTAATGCCAGTACATCTGTGTCCTTGGTGTTTTACCTGTAAAACACTGATGTTTGTAGAGGCGTTAGTCAAGAGGATGTCAGAGTTGCAAGGCTCTTTGCACAATAGATCTTGTCTCTTTCCAAAATGATGTGGTAAGTCTTAAAACCATTCACTTCTTTATGCCAAAAGTGGTACACGCCTGGTATTCAGTCCAGTTTACCCACTCTTTCTGTAGTCCACAAACCAAAGGGAAGAATGATTTTGCTTTTAGATATCTATACACAGTTTAGTTATTACTCTCCTAGGACCAAAGAAGTTGGACATATGAATCGACTAGCTCTTTGTCTACTTTGTCAGGCAAAATTGGTAAGACAGTCTGCAAGAATACTCTTTCAAAATGTTTAGTAAACTATGGTCTTTATATGACTCAAGCAACAAGCAGTTGTGGGTCACAGTAAGGGCATACTCCACAAGGGTAACAACCCCTACCACTGCACTTTTCAAGAAACATATCCGCTTAAGGCATTTGTGTACCAACTTTTTGGACATCCGTCATAGTTTTCTAACCTATACAAACTGGACATTCAGTTTAAGAGCAGGTCAGATTCTGCCCTCGGCACTATGCAAGGCAATTCTTTGTCTGCATTAGTACTTTCCAGATGCGTTCCTGCAGTGAACATAGTACAATTGTGTTAACTAATCATCAGAATAGTTGAAGCTGAATTAAGATGCATTATAAGCTCCCACAGTCATCGGCCCTGGATGTACTTGCCTGTTGCAGTCTCTCTTCCTTTTTCTATTTTTCTCAATTATAAAGAACTAGATCAATATTTCCCATTTGTTATATATGTAGAAATAACACTATGAAGTGCTTTGTGGCCTTTATAGATTGGTGAGTCATTGGGCAAGGGTTTACTTTCTTGATGGTTTTCCATCCAGAGTAACTGAGTAGTGGTGCTATCTTCTCCTCTTTGTAAATCTTAAGTCTGGTAGGGAGGAGGCAGGCTAACAGCACATATTTATAAAAAAATTTAGAAGGCAGACTGGAAGTTTAGACTTTTGCCTCCTGTAAGTTTGAATGAATAGTATTGAATAGCTGAGTCCCTCTTGAACATTGACTTCTGTGATGCGTTGCTCACACAACTGCACTTTGAGAGGGACGATTTTTGAGACAGGAAAATTCTCCCACCGGAACTCCTGCTAGCTTTGTTTTTTGTATTTGTAAGTCAGTACCTACTTAGCGTGATAATCTTTTCTTGTTTTGCAAAAACTTGCTCTCTTGGGGCAAGAGAGCAAACTGTGCACTTAAGTAGTTAATACTTTACATCACAACATTCATAGTCGCCAACTGAATCTGTTGCAGAGTGTTACTGTCCAAAAAATGCTAACTTTTCACAGGAGAAGCTCAACAGTAAGATAACTCACATCATCGCAGAAGTCTTCTCATATGTAGTAGGAATATTGGTTTCCTTTTTTCATCTACTAAAAACAGTGAACGTATATGCCCATGCATAGCTCTCAACTGTCCAGAGTTTTCCTCATATTTTTGGTCTGTTCCTCATAAAATTTGTTTTTCTGGAAAATTACCAAGGGTTGAAGTCACTAAATAATGACATATATTTAAGTTTCAGCTTTTATATCCTTAGAAAATGAATGCTAACAAATCCTTTTCAAGCAATTTTCTGTTTATAAGAGTAATATTTAAAATTGGTCCCTATTTTTGAGCCTTTGTTGGCCCCTATTATTTTAGGCTGTGTCCAGATTTCTTGTGCTGAGCGGTTGAGAGGTATGCCCACGACCTGAACTCTGTGAGCTTGAGGGCATTAGAAGGAAATGGATTATGTACTGCCGTACTTGAAAACTTTGAAAATGTTAGCTAATATTGGGTTTAAAGTTCAGCTTTTGATTTGCTTATTCTTAGCAGTTGACTTTAAGATGTAGTGTAAATCGGTGAGTATAAATGGTAGCTTTATCTCAGGACAGTATCTGTCCAGTTGCCTGTGTAGTGACTTTTAAATACAGAAGAAATTCAAACTATTGTGATGCAGAACTTTTGAAGCTAAAAACCTATATGCATGAGAAGCTACTAAAATTCTAAATGCCTCTCTTTCTTCCCTGTCATTGTAGACCCTGTACTAAAGGAGCAGAATTTGTCTAACCCTGAGAGTAACCTCCTCACCAGTGGTTCCACCTCAGCACGATGAAGCAACAGGTAGGTCTGTTACTACATGTGGTTTGAAAGCACAGGGAACTTATGTGCTTCCCCTGTAATAGAATCTATGGCGCTTGCTGTAGCAGGCAACTGAGTAAATGTCAGGAAAATCCTACTAGGGAAGTTGAACTTTATTTGGGGTTAATCAGTCTCTAATTGATGGCAGGTGTGTACCCAAGAAGACTGAATGCTGTAATTAAATCAAAAGGTGCTTCAACAAAGTATTAGTTTAAGGGGTGCACACACAACAAAGTATTAGTTTAAGGGTGTGCACACTTATGCAACCAGCGTATTGTACATTTTTTATTTTTTATATTCTTTCCCCTAACAGATTTGTTTCTCAATTGAATTGTACAGGTTATAGGTCACATTAAAGGTGGGAAAAGTTTTGAAGTGATTTATTGTATTCTCATTTTTTTATATCACAAAAACCTGGCATTTTAACAGGGGTGTGTAAACTTTTTATATCCACTGTATCACTGTTTAGATTAGTGAGTTTTGCTTGGTGCTCTGTATTTACTACACTATCAGATTGTAGAACAAAGCTTAGCACAGTTTAACCTGATTCTCCTATATTTTATGCAGTTCAGCCCTTAATAGTGTCAGTGCATTATGGTTACTTTAGGTCTCTCACGTGATGGATCCTGATATGGCTGCCTCACACCCATCAAATCAGTTTGCACCTACACAAAAGAAAAAAAAAATCAACAAAACGTGCCTTCACCTACGATTTATGAATCTGTTGTTGTATTAAGTCAGCTCGCAGACCACTTAACTCTTTCCTTGTCACCCTGTGGTGTAAGGCTGCAGCCTTCTGTTATTCTATGGGGATCAGACATCCTCTGGGGCTGTTCCATTATCTGAATCAAGAACTATACCCTTTAAGTACAGGAGAGATCTTGGGTAAGAGACCCCTTGCCATACATAATAGTCCAGAGATATTTTGTCCTCTATTGTAGTTCATAGAAGAAAAATACTTCACCACACAACAATCAGGTTATTACCATGTATAGAGTTGATGCAGTTTCCTTAGCTGAGTGTGTTTAACAGTCAGCTAACATCAGAGACTATGATTCTGTTCAGAATTGACTATAGCATAGCTGTCAACCTTCCATCTCCAAAATGAGGAACACCTGCCCTCGTACTGTGGAACAGATGGGCAACATGTGGAACACGTACTGATGACTTACTGACATCTTCAACTAAGAGGGTCATAGGATGGTTAAAATATGCTGGTTTTGCTTATAAAGAAGACCTTTTAATGAATTAATGATTCATTTTTATTTATCATGGACTTCACTTAAATTCCTAACAGTGAATGTGTGAAAGACCCTTTCAGTGGGAACTTTGAGGAACATGAACTTTTTGAGACCCCCAAATAAGATGCATTCCCCTTAATGAGGTACATTTGAGAGGTAAGGACTATAGGGCTTCCTTGTATAGATAGCAGTCTAATGCTACAGGTTTTGATGTAACTCTGCAGACATGAGTGAACACTGAGTCCGTCCAGTCTGATTCTTCAAAAGGTGAACTGGCCCAAAAATCTAAGGAACTGTTCACCTTTCCTGCTAGCTATGTTTAGATATGTATTTAGCCAAGCTTATGGTCTTATTGAGGATGATTCCAGATGATAATCATTTACACAGTCTCAGTAGCATTTGGGTTCTCTGCCTTGCATAAACTCCTACACTGGCAGGCATCCAGAGCTCAGAGTCTCCTCCTTTGACTTTCTGTGATAGGGAATTGCCTAAGCTCCTCCCATCAAGGTAAGGCCTAACTCTGTTACACAGAGTCAAATGCCCTTCTGTTCACTTGCTGCAGTGTTCTTTACTTGAAGGATATCCCTGCCAGAAGGTGCCTGATGTCAGCCAGTATACAAAAGTCTTTTGCTGCTGTGTAGGGTGCGTCTGGCATTGGCTGTAGTTGGATGTAGGTCATAAAACAGACACGTGCGCATACCATCCCCAAAACTTTTCTGCCGCCATTCAGAATGCCAGTTCCGACCATCGGTCATACAATTTCCAGCATTTCCCACTTCTTTCAGGTAAGTGCCCCATTGGGGAATTTCTTTTCTTGCTATTTTGTTATGCCATCCAGGAAGGGCAAGTGCCAGTGTGGAAGACCAATTCCACATAAGGACAGCCCTACCCAATGTCTTTTTTGCCTAGTATTTGCCATTCATTCATTCATTCCCAAGACCCTTAGAAGTAGGCTTTCATCACTAGCTTTATATCTGGAAAACCACTGGCTTAAATTGTTAACTAAGCGCATGGAGGGTTCTTTGAAGCATTTCGCTTCCTCACCCATCTGACGCATCTCCCGAGGCAAAGACAAGACGTGAAAAACTAGCGAAAAAACACACAAGGCAGGCACCCAAGAGTAGTAAGTCCAAACGCCAAAAAGGTGCGTGACAATGTAAGTGAGTTGTAGCAGCTGAAAACTTTTCCAACAGGGTGCAGTCTATAGTTGAGAATCAGTAGTCGAGTCCAAGGTGAAAAAAACGTAAAAAATCCCTTTAACGCAGAATTTATTAGTTTACAAAAGTTTAGCGTTTTCGCTCGAGGCGCAGCTCCAGCTTCCTCAGAAATACAAATAATTTACAAACAAAACACCACTTTTAAAATGCTAAGCGCGGGCTTTTTTACTGTTGTGATTTAAAGAGGTATTAGCCCTTCTTTTAGTGTGCTGTGTTACATCAACACTAAATATGCTGATTCGACTACCCTAATTCATATGGTATAAAAAGAGGAAATAAAATAAATAAGTAAAACCAGCAACCCCGGACTGCCAGCCTCCGCTGTGTGCCCTCTAAAGTAGCTAATCATCATCACTAATGATGAACAACTTTTGGAAAAACTCGGACTTAAGCCTAGGATTATTTATAGAAGGGGAAGTAATCTGAAATCAATTTTGGAAAGACCTACCGCATCCGATTGGCAATTAAAGAACAAGGGTTGTTTTCAATGTGGCAACTGTAACTATTGTCATTTAGTAAGGGCATCAAGTTCTTTTACAATACGCGACAAGAAATACAATATCAAACATAAACTAAACTGTGAGTCGAGGTCTATAGTTTATTTAGCTACATGCACCTGTTGCTCAGCCTTCTACGTGGGCAAATCTGACAGGAGAATGCGCGACAGGGTATATGAACATTCTTACGCTATGAGGAAGCACAATAAAGTTAACGCATTAGCAAAGCATATTGATAAACATCCTGGGCACAGTTTTCAATTTTTGGCTATAGACCAAGTTAACAAACTGGAAAGAGGGGGTTCAATTTCTCTGTTTCTTGAAAACAGAGAATTAGAATGGCAACTTTTATTGGACTCATTCTCCTTCCCCGGCTTGAATGAGCACTGTAACATTGCTTGCATTTTAAAACTAAAAAGCTACAAACGTTGAAACACACAAGTTGAGGGGGACGGTCCTGTTGCGAAAGACACATTGTTATTGTACACACCCCCTTTCCTTGGTCTAAAGGAGTACTGTAGTATTATTTGTATTTTGAAACTAAAAAGGTCAAATGTTGAATTACCCAACTAGGTAGGAAGATCTCGCTTTGAAAGTAAATTTGTTGCACAATATCACTGTTCTTTTTTGTTTAGGGTACAACTAGTTCTAGTAAAGGTCCACTAAGCTTAGCAATAGATTATAAATTTTGTGTATGGGCATGAACGACGCCCCGCTGTTTTGCATTATGGTTATTTCCAATCATAACACTAACAGTGAGCTATTGCAAGCACAATACTTGAACTTAATTTTTTAAAAGACAGCTTTGTCATTAAAACGTTAGTAGGTTTAAGGTGGAGCGTTATCGCACAGAAATCACAGCGCGTATTGTTTCATATAATTTTGTTAGGTAAATTGATTTTTAACACAATTTTAACACTATTCTTACTTGTACTTCTAGCCAGGGTTTCCACTGTGCTAGGTAGGAATTAATTCATGTTTTAATGTCTATGAACTGTGTTTTATACTGGCTAATTGCGAGTTGAAATGACCAACATGCTTATAAGCTACTTTAGAGGGCACACAGCGGAGGCTGGCAGTCCGGGGTTGCTGGTTTTACTTATTTATTTTATTTCCTCTTTTTATACCATATGAATTAGGGTAGTCGAATCAGCATATTTAGTGTTGATGTAACACAGCACACTAAAAGAAGGGCTAATACCTCTTTAAATCACAACAGTAAAAAAGCCCGCGCTTAGCATTTTAAAAGTGGTGTTTTGTTTGTAAATTATTTGTATTTCTGAGGAAGCTGGAGCTGCGCCTCGAGCGAAAACGCTAAACTTTTGTAAACTAATAAATTCTGCGTTAAAGGGATTTTTTACGTTTTTTTCACCTTGGACTCGACTACTGATTCTCAACTATAGACTGCACCCTGTTGGAAAAGTTTTCAGCTGCTACAACTCACTTACATTGTCACGCACCTTTTTGGCGTTTGGACTTACTACTCTTGGGTGCCTGCCTTGTGTGTTTTTTCGCTAGTATCTCCCGAGGCACTTGACCTGGAGACAGGCCAAACACACTTCTGAGGTCGCGTTGACTTCTGCTGCGACCATATGTCAAGAGGTGGAACAGGCATGTGATCTGGATGTTGAGTGGGAACCCAGGCTCAAATGCATTGAGGAACCTAGGAATGTACAACAAGTGTCTGTTACCAGTCTGCTCCAAACTGAAGCCTTTGAACTCACACATTCATCCTGACCCCTGATTTAACAAACGATAGTCTCTCCAGCAAAGAAGAAACAAAATACAAAGCATGTCTCCACTGCAAATAAGGCTGCTGCAGATTTGCAGACCTTCTCTGAGTCTTTTCAGGGCTTCATGGCTCTTAAGTAGCCTACCTTTCAGCCTACCCCCACCCTAGCCTCTCAAATTTCCCAGAAAAGGGCTAGGAACCCAGACTCTTCAGACAAAACCTCTTCTGATGAATCTTTAGGCTACTGTACTCATATCCCCTCCCCTCAGGAATACATCTCCCCTGAGGAGGAGTCAGTAGGTACAGACACTCCCATGGAGGAAGTGCCTTTGGGGAGACATCCTGAAAATGCATGAACATTTTAAGTGGGATTCTTCCCAAATCTCGGATGTACAGAAAAGATATTACCAACTTTTACAAGAGGACCTTTCCAGCTTTTCTGCAGTGCCACCAGTATATCTAGCCTTTTTGGATGCTTTCCGTCATGCATCCCAAAATCCAGACTCTCAGGCTCCTAAAAAGACTGACCATTTCTACAAAGTCCTTAAGGACTGTCAATTTCTTTTCAGGTGCCTGGCTGCAGACCCCACGGTCATTTCTTTTGCTACTGACAAGTCTTCTAGGAGCCTTCTACCTCACTACTCCCATCGGACAAGGAGTAGAACCCTGGAAAGACTAGGGAAAAAGGCATGCACTTCAGCCATTTTGCTTTTCAGAGCCATCAACTGCCTAACACGTATGACGAAATACTCCCTAGAACTTGTGTCAGGCAACTTCTGCTATCTCAGACCTCCCAGATTCTGCGGGGAAAGCAGTTAGTCCTGAATCTTCTAGAAGCTTCTTCCCAAGTGCAAAGATACGCCATCAAATGCAGCTATGATGTTGCAGAGGCCTGCGATAGGGGAGATGCTACCGGGTCAGTACTCAGAAGATTCTAATGGCATAGATTTCAGCCACTGCAGGACAATTTCAAATTCAAATTCATGGATTGCCCTCTGGACAGTACAGCCTTTTTTGGGCCAGCTGCAGCTGCCCTTTTCAAAACCATAGAAGAAAAGTCTAAGGACTCCGAGTTAAAGCACCTTTTAGTGTCCCTGGTGCCCAGGTTCCATAGGAATTTTCCCTCCAAGCCTGTCTTTGCTCACAGCTGTTCTCAGCACCAACAAAACAAAGCTTCTAGGGGTAGTGCCTTAGGAGCCCTAGTTTTCTGTGCTCTTACCTTCCCAACAAAAAAGCCCTTTCCGGACAGAGCAGGGAGTATGTCACTATCCTGTAAATGCCCCCCCGCCTCTTAACTCCTCTCAAGACGTGGGAAACCATTACTCAAGACAGTTGGGTCCTTTCCATAATCCAAAAATGATATATATGGTTTGGCACTCCACTCCCACCTTTCAGGGCATTCCACAGGCACGCGGAGAACAACTTCATCTCTTCCCAGACCTCCTGTCAGATTTGTGGCAACAAGGCATCATTCCGAGAGTCCTCTGTACCTCCAGAGGGAAAGGATTTTTATTCAAGAATGTTCCTAGTCCCCATAAAGGATGGCCCCTGGAGGCCAGTCCTATACTCATCTCACCTCAACACCTCTTAAAGGTTCCCTCCTTCAGAATGCTAACTCTACAGACCCTTTTTCTTCTGCTTCTCCCACAGGAATTCATTGCCTCTGTAGACGTAAAAGATGCTTATCTCCACATTCCCATTCACCCCACGTAAGGAAATTGTTTTTCTGTGAGTTAGTAGCATTTTCAATTTTCTGCATTGCTTTTTGGCCTCTCTACAGCCCTAAGGGTTTTCACAAAATGTTTGGTTCCAGTGATTGCTCACTGCAAACTCCTGGATATCCATATTTTCCCTTACCTGGGCAACCTGCTCTTACAGGCCCCGAATCCTCAGGTTCTTCAACAGAACCTACAGACTATATTAGTACTCTCCTAGGAAATCTGGGTTTCACAGTAAAAATCCATCCTTGCTCCATCCCAAGACCACACTTTTCTGGTCTACTGAATCCAGGCAGACATAATGAAAATGTTTCTACCACCCGAAAAGGCAGAGGATCTTCAGGCCTTCTTTCGATCTCTCTAAAAAAACAAAAAAAATGAAACTGAGCCACTGAATAATGGAAAAATAATTTTACTGGAGTTCGGGTACCTCAGCTCAGTCTTCAATTAACACAAACGGTTAACCAGTTAAACATTTAAAAAACCCAATACAAGGATGCATACAAAAATATTAGTACAAATCCATAAATAACAAGTGTAAATATATAAATATACTTTACCAAAATTAAAAATTCAAGTTAATATCCACATTTCATCCTCTGGGTGCAACTGTCTTAATATGTCTTATTTCCAATTCCAACAATTTTTGCACAAAATTACCCCCATTCTCTAAATTTGATTTGGCTAACGCACTATAAAAACTATCATCATGTCCCTCCATGTATTTTATGAGCATGATTTGCAGTTACTGTCCACATGTTTACTTCTGACATCCCCCAAATGCTCTAATATTATGAACTTTTACCATTATCTTAGTTTGACCTATGTACCACTTCATAGGATTCCAGTCACATCCCACTATATAAACCACCCCATATGAACAACAAATAGTCAAGGACCACATACTTTCTACTATTAACCTTGGAACCAGAAATATTTCTGGCCCTTGCCATACCTTACATTTCCCACATCTGTGCATGCCTGTCTTCATGACCCCTCCTACAACACCCTTAGAATTTAAAATTTATTTTAAATTACTGGATCTACCATAGGAGAAAGTCACCTTTTTGGGGAACAGAGCTCCCAATGCTTCATCAAAACAAACCACAGGCCATAAACTTTCTACTTATTGTTTCATCATGATAGAAAAGGGAGAGAATTTAGTAACAAGGAATATTTCATCCCATCTAGTCCCTAATACAGCTCTCCTAGAAATCCTATTCGTATTATACCTATTAAAGGTGGAAAACCCACCAGTACTATGTTTTACTGTTTCTGGCCTTTTCTATAGAGGCTTCAGAGTAGTCTCTTTCTAACAACTTCTCAGTAACTTGCATAAACTCACTATCCAATAAATACCTTTCAGACGTGTTCATAAATGTGCTTAAATTCTCCATATGGTAGCAAATGGGTGGATAAGAACTACTGACGTAAAAAAAAAAAAAAACTGCAGTCATTTTTTTTTTTAAAGTTTGAATTGCACTCTATTGTTGCCGTCCGTATACATCTCTATATCCAAAAATTGTTATGTCTGCCTATTGGCAACAAAAGTAAACTCCAACCCAAACAGGTTGTTCAACTGTTGTATGAATATTTCAGTCTCTCACATCACCTTTACAAATAAAAATGAGGTGGTCTTTATAACATTGGTACCATAACACAAATCCCAAAACGAAGTCCATGGTATGCATGCATACAATTTTCTAAGTAAGACACACAAATTATGGTGCATGATGGGGGCGAAATTCACCCCATTGCTGTTCCTTTTTGAAGAAAAATCTCACTATTGAAAAAGAAATAGTTGTGTCAAACCAAATTCCAGCAATTTTACCAGGAAAGAAGTGCAGGGTGCTTTACCCAGCAACTTTTCAACTGCTTCTAAACCCCACTTTCTCCTGATATTAGTGTACAGGGACTTGATGCCTACTGTAGCCCAATAAAATTCATCCCTCCACTCCATGCCTTTCAACAGTGAACAAAATTCATTAGTATTTTTAATATGTGACGGAATCTTGCTTAAATACTTTTTTAAATAACTGTCTAAAAAATACCAACATTTTCCACACAAACCGCACCTTGATATAACAGGTCTACCTGGAGGTTCAGTTAAAACTTTTATGAATCTTGCGTGTAGCATGAAAAGTAGGGTCCCTGTGATATGGCATAAACAACTTAACATCCTGAGGACAAAAAACCTATTCTCTCTTCCTGTTCCAAAATGTCCATTAACATGGAATTATATTGTGTAATAGGGTTGCTAAACAGTTTCACATATTCATCCTCATTGGATAATAAATCCTATACCATTTTGATATTGTATCTTAGACATAGCCTAGTTATCTCCATCTGCTTGTAAAAATGCATATTTATCATTGGCCCTTCTAAGGTGATTCAAAACTGACCATTCCTGCTTGTCCAACTTGTACATCATATCAAGTTTCATAAACTTCAGATGATCACATTCAGCTTTTTTACAATATATTTCAGGGTGACCTAATGGTTAAGGTGTTTGCCTTACAAACACAAAGTGCAGGGTTTGAGTCTCACAAGGGATAATTGGCTAGGCTTCAAATGACTTGCAAGGGCAGTTAGCTTAGTACTAACCTATGAAACTAATTAGCACAGGTGATTTTTTTTTGGAGGCATGAAAAAATTGATATTAGGCATTTTAGGCATGGATAGCTTACCATAACCCATACCTAAATCTTGACTAACTTCATTAACATCATAACCATCAATCAAATCATTTTCCCCTTCATCAGAGGCACAAAACTCATTTTCATATATGGGTATGTCCAACAGTGAATGCTTAAGTCCATATCTGGAGACACATCGGTCTGTTTTTGTGAGTAAAAGTGCACCCTTAAATACAATTTGTGACAAAAACGTTTAACATCAAATAAAACATCAGCCAAAGTAGTCTTTTTTTTTTTTTGGTCACAGTTTGCGAAATATACAAGTCCGATAAGTTCACAATATTCAAATCAATATTTGCAGACTTGCCTCACTGAAAAAGAAGTCTGTGTCCCAAAAAGAAAAGTCACTTTGGTGTTGAAATGATGAATAACTTCAAGCCGGCATAATTCAGTTGCATTTGTTGCGACCCTTATTTCTTCCACCTCTTCCTGTTATTGGATTGCAACCCCGATTGTTCTCCCGTTCCAAGTTTTGCTGATTGTTTATCCATGTCAATGCTTGCGAAAGAAACACTTTTTCTACTGATAGTGGTTTCCGTCGACAAAACAGAAGTCATGTGCATTGCATGGCCTGGATTCCATGGTTTTCATTTGGGACCCCCCCCCCGGCTTTCTTTGCCAAGAGAAAACTAAGGTATTTTTGTAATGATTAATATCATGATTAAGCTTTATCTTTTTACATTCAAACACCTAATTTTCCACCTTTTGAAGTTCACTTTTAATATCTTTCAGTCTATTAGAAAATACAACTGTGGATGCATCTTTAAGCAGACCTTCCTGTAACAGAGATCTACTGCTGGATCTTATGTGCTCTAGTATTGTGCTTGATCAGTACTTTTAACTAGCTCAGTGTGCACTGCTGTGCTATCTGCTTCCATTCTTCCAATAAGTCTACATCATAGTCAGAAAATTCAAAGGCAGGCAACTTGTCAACCCTCAGTCCCCTCTGAGAAATGCAAAGACTTGCATATTTCTCCAGGAGTCTCGTAGCATAGAATAAAGTAACTTCTTTCACCATCAATTTTTTCAATTCGTCAAACCTTATATCGTATGCATCATTGCAGTCAGACGACCATGGGTCATGTTTAGCCAATTTCTCCTCTCTCTCACTAAATCAGGTAACGTGTAATCCATTTGAGTACTAAAAATTTCAGGAAAAGCAGCAGCTCCTTCAATGGACATCACCGCACAACTGTAAAAAAAAAAAAAAAAAGAAAAAATGAAACTGAGCCACTGAATACTGCAAAAAGAATTTTACTGGCATTTTGGTACCTCCGGTCAGTGCCTTCAGAGGAAAAATTTTGTCACCATGCAGCCATTTTAAACCATCTTCAGTTAATTAATACAAACAGTTAACCAATTAAACATTTAAAAAAACCTAATACCAATACAATGATGCATACAAAAATAATAGAAATGTATAAATGTGTGAATATATAAATATACTTTACCAAAATTAAAAATTCAAGTTAATATCTAAATTTAATTCTCTAGGTGCAAGTGTCCTAGACTTCTTCCTTTCTGTGTTAAACCACGTTCTGCTAGGGCTGTAGCTTCTTGTGCTTTTTTCAAGGAGTTGGACACTAACTCCATTCTTGAGGCAGCTACCTGGACTTCTGTGCATACTTTTAACAAACACTACAAGTTGGTTAGGAATTCTGGAGCTAGAGCTGATTTTGCTAGGGCCATCCTTCATGGCTTTCTAGAGACCTCTACTGGTCCTTCTTCCACCCATATTTCTTCCTGAGCTTTGGCATTCTCGCTCATGTTAAGAATACTGCAACAGTAGACTAGAAGGACATAGTATAGTTGTGTAAAATCTTAGCATAGTGATAGATGTCCTTCTCTTCAGTGTTGCAGTATTCAATCCCCCTCTCTTCAATGTTGCAGTATTGAATCCCTTCCTGCTACCCCCCCTGGTCCTCTCTATCTTCTGGATGTACTGTTAACCTATTTTCCTTTCCTTGACATTCAGTTCTGAGGATGGTATATCCAGATGTTGCTTTTATGCCCTGCTTACGTAAGGATCATACATGCAATGTACCGTGTACTGTACGTAGTAGAAGTCTTTGGTATACTGGTTGGATGTCGGGCCACCCTAGGTGAGGAATCCTTCTTGTTAATACTTCAACAGTGAAGAGAAGAACATCTATCGTTATGGTAAGACCTTGCACAACTGTACTTTCTGTGATGTCTGTTAAATACTAGGGACCGTCTCTTGGCAGGGTGCTAAAAGGCCCATTTATCAACTTCATTGAATTTCTGACAGGAAAATATTGCATTTTTGTAATTTTTTTCAACATTTTTATATTTACTACAGGTATAACACCACTGTAGCCATTTTTTTCATTAAATCGTGATTTTACGTTGCTTATTTGCATTTTCTGTGGATATTTTTATTTCTGGCACGGGAATCTAAGTAAATCCTTATTTACGCTGTAGTGAATTTTGCTTGGTACTGTGACACTGTGCTGTTTGCTACTAAACAAATTGCAAGGGGTAATGGGGTCCTTCAGATACTACAAAGCACGTAAATGTCAAAGAAATCTTGGTGGTGATCCAGACCTTAAATGTTCTTCACCACTTATGGTCTCCTTGTCCCATTTTAGTAGTCACAGATGAAACCACAGTGTTATGGTACCTGAACAAATAAAGGGGCTTACAAGGTCATACCCTATTTGCCAGTTGGTAGTGATGACCTGAGAGCTAGCCTTACAACATTCTCTGCTTCAGGCCTCATACATCCTGTCAGAGTAAAATATAGTGCAGACCAATCTTAGTGGATCCTGTACAGAACCTCACGAGTAGAAACAGAAGATAGTGTCCACCTAGATTTTGTCTAGATGTGAGGAGCTCTTCAAATAAGTCTATTTGCCTACTTTCTAAACAGACTGTTGGAAATGGTCTGAGATATCCTTGTAGCCATGCTCTGAGGGCAGAAGCATTCTCCTTCCCTTGGACACGGGAGTGTTCCTTTCTGCATTTTCACCCTTTCTACCAATACCCAAGGTACTTATGAAGATATTATCAAAGATCATGTTGGTGCTCCCCCTTTTGGCCCAGGCAAAGTTAGTTCTTTTTAATGGAATTGGCTACGGGCATTTGCCACAAGTTTGATCACACAATGTCAGGGGTGACTTCTGCACCTCAGTTTAGAGCAGTTGCTACTGACGTCCTTGATTTTATATTGATGCCTTTTAGGCACTTGTTCCTTGAGGATATGCAGCAGGTATTGAAAGAACTAGCTCCCAAGTGTTTTTTTCCTATACATGGGTCCCCTCAAATTTTGTATAATATGATCGTTTGTTTTCATTAGGGGTAGTGAAAAAAAAAATAAAAAATCCAATGTCTCTCTCCATTCATTCAGGACAGTTGGGTTTCGGTTCCATCCTCTGAACTGACTTTGCCTTTATAACAATCTTGGGCCAGCCAGAAACTCTTGAGCTGAGGGTACCCATAGTGCCTCTCTTCCCTTAACTTCAGATCTCGTTTGCCACATAGAGATTTTCAGGATGCGTCAGGCCGTGCTCCCAAGCTAAGTGCTTCATTTTTCTATATATTCAGTATATTTCCTATCTCCAGATTATGGAGGGAATGCTCGCCTCAGCAGGCTCACAGTTGGCACTCACTCCGGAATGTCATATTTATGTATCTTTTGGCTTGCAGCTGTCACAGTGAACTACATTGGGACAACGGGCACAAGAGCAGCAAGACACCCTGTAGTAGGGTACCATCTCTTCTGAGTTCTCCTCAGACCTCCCCCCTGATGAGCCACCCCGTAAGAGATCGTGCAAGAGGAAGCATGTTGATCTTCTGGAACAATCTCTCACTGAGGATACAGATTATGATGAAGGGGAAGGGTCCCCTCTGTCACCTCCTGAAGATGTCTCCTTCAGAGACATCCTAGAAATCTTAAAGCAGAGGGGTGACTGGAAGCCCACCAACACTTCCTCCGAGTCTGTCTTCTTGCAGGCTTTCCATGCCCGACCTATTTCCTGGGTGACCCCACCTGCCGATGAGTTAGTCACGCTCATCGTGCAGTGTGCTTGGAAGGCCCCTGACACTATTGAGCCAATTTCCCAGAGACCTGACAAAATTCTTTCTTCCCCCAGGTCATCAACCCCACTTGTCCAAGGGTTTAGCGGTAGATGCTGTGGTGGCGGTGGTGGCCATGAAGGAACTCGCAGAGGTGGGTCCAACTGTTCATCCTCCAAACCGAGAGTCTTGGACATTGGACAGATTAGGGAAGTGGGTCTATGCATCAATGATCTTTGCCTTATGGTCATTGAATTATTTGGCACATTTCACTCGTGTTCAAAGGGACCTGATCACTGAGCTCTCAGGAACCTTAGCAGGAGGAGTGTCTGACGAGGTATGTGATGAGGTTGCCTCCTAGCTTGCACCCTAGTATCCATCTCTAACTTGTCCATGCAGTTGATTGCACATACAACCGAAGGGGCGGCCAGAGCAGCAGGTGCAGGCAACGTCATGAGACGTCACGCCTGGATGCACTTGTGTGACTTTGCGGGCCCCTTTATGTCTTCCTTTGTCAGCGCACTTATTGATGCTTCCTCGTTGTTTGGCCAAAAAGTTAGACACACTAGCCAGGTTTGAAAAGGATGGAAAGACCCTTTCTGCTGTGGGTGTAAGTTTTTCCGCTCCTGAACGACCCTATTCCAGGAATCAGAGGAGTGGGAAGATGCGGTTCAGGAAGTCCCAAGGGCCTTTTCTGGAAACGTGGCGAGTTTCCTCCCTGGGGCAGAGGGGGGAACTAGTCAGGAAGAATACCTCCCTTGGCAGAGGGGGCTTGCGCAACCAGGGCTCCAGAGATTCTCTCTGGGCAATCCTGTCAGTGCTCCTGAGTGGCCCAATTGCTTACCCCTGGAGGCGCTTGGGGAAGACTTTCTCTGCACCACTTAGCCTGGCACTCAATAACATCAAATTCCTGGGTGCAGACAATAATTACCAGAAGTTGCTATATCCCCATCGATCTTTGTCCAAGGCCACAAAGGCAAATCCCAATGTTCCACCTAGTCAGAGGAATGCAGCACCTCAAGAAATTCAAAAGCTGCTCCAAAAAATGTAATCCAAACAGTCCCAACAGACCAAGCAGGATCCAGATTTTACTCAAGATTTTTAGTGCCAAAAAAGACAGGGGACTGGAAGCCAATTCTAAACCTCAGTATCTTGAACAAGTTTCTCAGGCAGACTATTCCGGATGGTCATGGTTCAGTCTATCTTCCCGTTTCTTTGGAGAAAGACGATTGGATGTGCTCGCTAGATCTTCAGGATGTGTATTGCCACTTAAAAATGGGCAACTGCTCCAGAAGATACCTCCACTTCCGGCTGGGAGCCGGTCATTACCAATTTTGCGCACTGCCTTTTGGTCTCACCACAGCCCCCAGGGTGTTCACCAAAGTCATGTCAGTGGTAGCAGCTCATCTGAGGCTGCAAGGATTCTGGGTATTTCCATATTTAGGCAATTGACTCTTAACCGCCTCCACCAGGCACCTACTGCTTCATGCCTTATACTACATTCTAGAACTGGCAGAGTCCTTAGGCATTTTAATAAACAAAGAAAAGTCAAAACTGGCACCCAGTCAAAGCATAGAATTCATCGGAGCGACGTTCAACACAAGATCCTGTGTGGTTGCCCTACCGCTTCACAGACTATAAAGGTTAAGGTCACAGCTCCAAGTGATATTCTCTCAAGACATAGTCCCAGCTCGCTTAGTCTTACAACTTCTGGGGTCAGTGGCAGTGATACTCACCCTAGTTCCCCTGGTGAGGTTCCACATGAGGCTGCTTCAATGGCTCCTGACATCACAGTAGTCTGTTAACACACCCCATGTCTTATCCAATCAGCATAACAAATCGATGCAAGCAGGATGTGAATTGGTGGATGAAGCCAGAAGAGGAGTTAAGGAGTTGCCCCTGTTCACCCCCTCAGCCCAAGGCAGTAGTGCCCACAGATGCATCCCTGATGGGGTGGGGGCATTTCCTGAGAAAGATGGTCCAAGGCTCTTGCTCCCCCTGCAAAGCCAATTTGCATATCAAGAACTGAAGGTGGTGCTTTTAGCATTGCAAGATTTCCAATCTGCCCTACCATCAGGGACAATTGCTGTCCAGTCAGACAATGTCAGTTGTCTGGTGCATCAACAAACTGGGAGGAGCCAGTTCCTATCCGTTATGTCGGGAAGCTCTGAGAGTATGGCAATGGGCAGTCGCCTCCAACCGCTATCTGATAGCAATGCACATTTGGGGGAATTCCAATGTGATTGTGGACAAACTGAGCAGATGCATTCTCCTGCCTCATGAGTGGTCTCTCAGATTCATAGTAACGATCCTCTGCTCCTACTCTGCCTACTTCTATAGCTCGAGAGCTATTTACTGGCTGGAGGCTAACCCTTATCCCAGAATGCCCAGCATCAGCTACCCAGATCTCGTTTGCCGCTTCAGCTGCGAGGTTGCTTCATTACTGGCTCAGGCTTAGTATAGTTTTTTTCTATTATAATTGTTTATTCTTCAAAATTTATCAAGTTTTTGTCTAGATATAGTACTTCATTCTCTTATCACCTTTCTTGTGTGTTGTAGCTTTGTTGGCCATCGCTCCATACTCGCAGGCCTTTGTTTCCCCTGAACGCATTTAAATTTGAGTCCCCCACCCCCACCCCCCCAGGACAGCCGTTTGTTAGCTCTCCTTTCTTTTCCTTAACTAAAAAAAAAAAAAAAAAAAAAAAATTTACTGTTTCTTAGTTTAGTTTTGTAATATGTCTAAAGAGGCCAAAGTTTCTGGCTTCAAAAAGTGCAACTCATGCTGTCAAAATGTCTGACAGATGGGCACACTAGCTGTGTTTATTGTGTAGGGGCTGTGCACCTGCAGGACTCCTGCTCTGTCATGAATTTAGTCCAAGGGTCCTGCAGGAGCGCAAAAACAAATTAATCCTTCGAGGATTATTGAAACCACAGGATTCCCCGGCTAAAGGTTCTCAGCCAGTGAAATCCTCTAAGTCTGTCAAGCCATCTGCTCCATCCTCGAAACTGACTCCTGGACTTGAACAATCAAGTTTGTCAGTACCGACCAACATCGACAAGTCAACTCCTCCCTCAGCTCCAACTGCTACCTCGGATCTGTCTCGGAGCCACAAGCGAGCAAGGTCTCCTTCATTGGAGCCGATCCGCTCGGTGCCAGTGTCACCCTTATTAGGAAGTGAACGCAGTCATCGCTCTTCATCCCACTCCTCTCGATCCTCTAGGTTATCGGATCAGGACGTAGAGAGAGTAGTCAGCAGGTTGCTTAAATCACAGGCCCTTGCGAAATTACTTTCCAGCCCACCTCAGCAGGTTGCGGCTCCATCCTCCAACTCCATTCCTCCTCTGACTGCACTTAGTTCAGAGCTGGAGACCATGGATGTGCTGATAGCAGAACTGACCGTGCCGATCACCTCTGGTTCCAATGTCGGCTCCGATCACCTCGATTGTTCCATCCATTAAGGGATCTGGGCGCCGAAGCTCTCATCTGCTCCGAGGGGAGAAGTGGCATCGGACCCTTGTCCGACCCCGCTCTCCCCCTCGGAGCTTCGGCGCAGGTGTGCTAGGCTCCCATATCGGCCTCTGAGCCGTCACCCTCGATGCGGAGAAGGACTCCTGTCTCTTCAGAGCTGGAGCTTTCTTTGCCTCTGGGTCGGGATGCCTTCAAGGTCATGCGGAGTGTGCTATCCCCTGATGCAGCCCTACTATCAGCCCCATCGGCTCCTTTTGTGGTGCATGTACCAATCTCTGCTCCTCCAGCCCAGAAGCTTAGGGAACTTATGCCCCAGGACACCCCATTGGGTGACCCCTCTTCTTCCAAGGCCTCCCCTGATCACTCGAGGAAGCCTCCCTGGAAGAAGTGCAAGAGGAAGCACCTAGACTCCCCTGAGTCTGTCACCTCAGACACAGACCTGGATGAATCAGAAGGGTCCCCCCGGTCCCCCTCAGAAGAGGTTTCCTTTTCGGACATCCTTGAAATGCTTAGGCAGAGGGGGTGGCTGGTCTTCCTTAGCCCCTACCAAGGACGAGTCTGTATACCTGGATGCATTTGGTTGCCAACCCTCCATCTCCTGGGTGTCTCCACCTTTTGATCCACTCGTCTGTAGTGGCTCGAAAGGCTTGGTCAGCTCCGGATTCTGTGGAACCTACTTCGAGCAGACCAAATAAATTCATAATAGCCCCCCAGGACAAACAATTTCTCACTAAAGGTGTGCCAGTTGATGCCATGGTGGTAGCAGCAGCCATGAAAGAGCAGAAACTTTGTCTGTCTATCCACCAAACAGAGTCTAGGACGACGGACAGATATGGGAAGCGAATGTTTTCCTCAGCAACCTTCTCCATGAGGTCCCTGAATTCTCTCTCATTTTGTACGACTTCAAAGGGATCTCCTAAAAGAGCTTGGAGATACCCTACAAGATTCTACAGCTGAGGGAGCATCAGCCAAAATAGCTTCCCAGCTTGCGACTCTTAATTCAGTAGTGAACTCCTCCATGAGGCTGATTTCCTTTGCAGCCGATGGAGCGAGCAGAGCCGCATGTACAGGAGTGGCTCTCGGGAGACATGCTTGGCTGCGGCTGTATCTATTTGCAGAACCCTTTCGAGAGGCCTTCACAAATACTCCCTTTGGTTCCTCGCTTTTTTGGGCCTTGGGTGAAAGACATGCTTACCAGGTGTGAGCAGGAAGGCAAGACTCTCTCTGCCATGGGAGTCTATTTTTCCACTCCTAACAGACCTTATCCCAAAGGTCAGAGGGGTGGAAAGATGTGGTTTCAAAAGTCCCGGGGACCCTTGCCTGACACATGGTGATTTTTCCCCCAGGGGCAGAGGGGGAAACAACAATGGCAGACGCCGCCCTTGTGGCAGAGTGGGAACGCAAAGTCAGGGTGACGGAGAAACTTTCTCTGCCAAACCCTTCCAGCATCCCTGACTGGTTACCCGACTGCTCACCTCTGGAGGCAGTCGGGGGAAGACTTTCCCTGTACCCAAAAGCCTGGCAAAATTTAACAATAGACAAATGGGTACTATCATATCTGGAGGTTACAAATTCTCCTTCCATCAACCCCCTCTAAAGTCAAAAAGTCCATTCAAGATGTCCCACCCAATCTAAGGGATCAAGCAGTTATTCTAGTTTCAAAACTGCTAGAAAAAAGAGCCATTCAGGAAGTCCCCCGCAGACTATCTAGGATCCGGAACTTACTCAAGATTCTTTTTAGTACCAAAAAAGACTGGGACTGGAGACCAATACTGGATCTCAGCAGATTGAACAAATCTGTACAAAAAGAAAAGTTCCGGATGGTAACACTGCAGTCCATTCTCCCTTTTCTGGGTCAGGACAACTGGATGTGCTCTATAGATCTTCAGGATGCGTAGTACCATATCAAAATGGACAGGCGCTCCAGGAGATTTCTTCGCTTCCGGGTAGGGGCCAGTCATTACCAGTTCAGAGCTCTGCCTTTTGGTCTCACCACAGCCCCCAGGGTGTTCATCAAATGCATGATAGTAGTCACGGCTCACCTGAGACGTCAAGGATTCCAGGTGTTTTCCTATCTAGACTGGCTCCTAACTGCTACCACCAGGCATCAACTCTTAGAGGCGCGGGTTTATACAATAGCCTGCACCCAACTAGGCATTACAGTAAATTTCAAAAAGTCTGCCTTGTTGCCCTGTTGCATATATAGGAGCAGAATTAAACACAAAACAGATGTTTGCAAGGTTACCTCAGGAAAGAGTTTTCTCTATTCGCCAACAAGTGTCATTTCTAATGCAGAGCAGAAAGATCCAAGTCAGATATGTCCTGCAAGTTCTAGCCTCCATGGCAGCTGCCATTCTTCTTGTACCATTAGTGCATTTCCACAGAAGTACTTCAGTGGCTTCTCTTCACGCAGTGATCCTTCCAGAAACAACCCATGTCTCACATGATCCTGATTACAGAAACATGCAAGACACCTCTCCTGGTGGTGGTCTCCCCACTGGTGACTCAAGGCAGAGTTTCATTCAACACCCACCAGTAGCCACAGTGACAACGGGTGGGGGGGGGGGGCATTATCTAGGCAGGGCAGTCCAAGGCATGTGGCAACCTCACGAGTACCATCTGCATATCAATGTCCTAGAGATGAGAGCGGTGCTCCTAGCATTGCAAGCTCTTCAAGATTCTCTTCCTTCCAGGACTATTGCGACCCAAAAAGACATCATGGCAGTTGTGTGGTACATCAACAAGCAGGGCGGGACCAGGTCCTACCCCTTGTGTTGAGAAGCCCTCAGGCTATGGCAATGAGCGATTTCCTCCCAATGTTTTCTGACAGCAACGCACATCCCTGGGAAATCCAACATAATAGCTGACAGGCTCAGCAGGGCTATCCTCATGCCTCACGAGTGGTCTGTAAATCAGGAAGTTGCAGACCTTATTTTCCGCAAATGGGACCAGCCTTGCTGCGATCTATTTGCCACCCCCTCAACAAATGCAGCAATTACTTCTCCCTGCTTCCTCATCCAGGTCAAACTCTCAGGGACGCTCTAGTCCACGATTGGCCTCAGGGACTCCTTTATGCATTTCCCCCTTTTCCCCTAATTCCAAGACTCGTACAGAAAGCAAAATTGTTGGGTTGCAAAATGATCCTCATTGCCCCCTATTGGCCTCGACAGATATGGTTTCCATTCCTACACCTCCACCTTCTAGACCAGCCTTTGGTTCTGGACCTAGTGCCAGATCTGTTTCATCAGTCAGGCGAGTTACACCAATCCCTTCAGACTGTCAAGCTCACAGCTTGGTTTCTCCACTTCCTACCTTAGCCAGGCTTCCAAGCATCTCCCCAGCAGTTTGTGATATTATTGTTTCCTCCCATAAATTAACTACGAGAAAGACTTATGCTAGCAAATGGAAACTATTTTCTTACTGGACAGAATCTAGAAACTTAGACCCCTTTTCAGCCCCAGTCCATCAAATTCTAGAATTTCTAGCAGAGCTTTTTCAGTCGGTGCAGCTGCTGCTACCATCGGGGTACAACTGGCTGCCATATCTAATTTTCATGTTGGAATTCTTAATTCTAGCATGTCGTCTCATAAGCTCTGCAAAGCCTTCATGAGAGAAACATCTCTTCTTAGACCCCCAGTGAGGGATCCACCTCCTCCTTGGGATCTCAATTTAGTTTTGACTTCTTTGATTCTGCCTCCCTTTGAACCAGCAGCTTCATGTCCCTTAAAATTTCTTTCTTGGAAAACACTTTTTTTCTGGTTGCTATTACCTCAGCTAGACGCGTTTCAGAACTCCAAGCACTGTGTTCGTCCTCCGTATGTGGTGTTTCACAAAGATAGAGTTTCTCTGAGAAACCACCCCATCCTTCATACCAAAAGTCTGTTCAGAAAATTTAAATCAATCCATTGATGTACCAGTCTTCTTTCCCAATCATAGCAACAAGGCGGAATAGTCTTCACCAACTGGATGTGCACAGACAATTATGTTTTTACCTCCATAGGACCAAAGAGCTAAGAAAGTCAGACCAATTATTTCTCTCCTATACTCACAAATGGTTATCTGACACCATTGCCTTTATCGGTTAAGACATAAACATCTACCAGCAAAACCGAAAGGTCATTCTATTAGAGCATTAGCCACTTCTGTAGCCTTTGTCTAAATTGCCCATAGACTCGATTTGTGCAGCTGCCACTTGGGCATAACCCTCATAACTTTATCTTTCATTACAAAGTGGATGTGGTCTCCCGGAGCAGGACTTCCTTTGATTCCACTGTTCAGAAGAGTCTGTTCCAATGAGCCACCCGGGGTCTTTAGGTGGTAGGGACACTGTCCCAAACAGCAAGAACGAAGGTGCGATGGGACAACTTAACATAAAGACGTTATGTACCTTCCCCCTTCCTGGAAGATTAAAAGGCGTTCACTATGGTTTCACTGGCTGATTTCCTTTTTTCTTGGTTCACATACCAGATAATTTTATGACAGTTTACTCTGATCTTTTTATTTGGTAAATCAGTTTTAGGTTGCTGGTTACTTTATATGTCTAGTGTGCACTATCTCAAATGAGATCTGGGTAGCTGATGCTGGGCATTCTGGGATAAGGGTTAGCCTCGAGCCAGTAAATGGCTCTCAAACTATAGAAGTAGGCTGAGGTCAGAGCCAAGGATCGGCTCCGAACCCAAACAGCAAGAAGGAAGGCGAGATGAAGGACAACTAACATGGAACATTATGGTAGGTACATAACTTCTTTTTTCATCCACAGGGGCTGGTCCATCCCACCCACCAAAGTCTCAAGCTGACCGCTTGGTACCTCCACTTCCAATAATTGCCAGGTAGAATAATCCATCTTCCCCGGTACAAAAGATACTTCTGGCTTCCCGTAAACCGTCCACCAGAAAACTGTCTTAGTAAATGGAACAGATTTGTGATCTGGTGTCAAGCAGGAGTTGACCTCTTTTCAGCCTCTATTAATAAGGTGTTAAAATATTTGATCAACTTTACTCCAATCGGGAGCCTCAGATTCTACTGTCAGAGTTCATTTAGCAGCTATTTCAAATTTCCATAATGGCTTTGATGATTTTTCTTTGATAACTCACTGCGTTTGCAAAACCTTCCTAAAGGGAGTTATGCATTTGAAGCCTCCCTTTAAAGAGCTTATTGATGTTAATCTTACAAACTTTGATCCGTCAACCCTCTGAGCAAGTAACCACCTGTGATATAAATTTTTTATCTTGGAAGAACTCATTCACCTCAGCCAAGAGAATATCAGAATTACAGGCCTTGTGTCTAAAGCACCAATTCATTATTTTTTAGGATTAACCCCTCTTTTTTACCCAAAGTTGTCTAAGACTCAAAAATTAGCCAATCCATTGACCTACTAGTTTTCTTCCCAAATTTTTCAAACAAAGGAGAATATTGCTTACATTTGCTGGATGTGCGCAATTATTTTTTTTACTTGGAACAAAATCATTGAGGGAATTGGACCCCAACTGTTCCTGTCTTTTTCAGGTACTTGACTAGGCAAACCAGTTTACAAAATCACTTTGTCGAAATGGTTGAGAGATTGCATCACCTTTATCATCAAAATAAAATTAATCTATCCAGGCTCAATCTACAAATCCGTTTCCACTTCAGTGGCCTTCATTCTAGAGCCTTCATGGATGACCTTTGCGCAGCAGCTGCTTGGGCTACCCCTCATACCTTTATCACTCATTACAAATTGGATATGGTCTCCAGGGGAGGGGCATCCTTTGGGCTCTATGGTGCTCAGGAATATCCTTCCATATGGCCTCCCGGGACATAAAGTAGCTAGGGATTCTGTCCCAACTGTCAGGAATGAAGACTGACAACAACAGATAAAGAAGTTATGTTCTTACCATAATGATCCATTTGTGTTGATCTTCATTCATTCTTGACATCCCACCCTCCTACCCCCTCCAAAGACTCCTGGAGGTTTGCAGTATGGCAGTTACTCAGACAAAGTTTCTGCTATTGTATTTGTATGGACAAACTCGATCTGAAGGGAAGAGAGGCACTATGGGTAGCCTGAACTCAAATGGTTCTGCCTGGCGCAAGCTTGTTATAACGGCCAAGTCAATTCCAAGGATGTAACCGAAACTCAACTGTCAGTAATGAATGATTGACACAGATGGAACATTACAGTAAGAACATACCTTCCTTTTATGACCATGGATGGATAAAGCCAATCTCTAACCAAATGGGATAGGTTAATTCAAGCAAAATTTGAAGCATTCTCTAACCTAATGGCTACGTCAATTCTAACTTTACCCCTCTCTCCCCCTCAGGAAATGCTATCAAATGTAACTCCCCCTACTATCACCAGGGAACAGGTTTTCAATGTTTTGTGAAGCCAAAAAGACTGCATTGATTGGCCCAGACAATATCCTAGGATGCCTTCTAAATAGCATCATGACCTGTCCAGGCCCTCTGGAATCATTATTTAACAGTAGCATCCAGACAGGCTTCATGCCTCACAAACTGAAAACAGCAACAGTCATCCCTCAGCCCAGTGGTGGACCATCTACAGACCCTGTAAACTAGAGACCCATAAGTCTCACTAGTCTCGTATGCAAATCTATGGAAAGGATTGCCATGGAAATGGTCAGTACTGGCAAAGGAAACCTGCCGACACTGGACCCAACTCAATTTGGTTTTGTCAAGGGCAGGTCATGGCTACTGAACCTAGTGGACCTATTTTTTTTCCCCTTGGGCTTAACAAAAATATGTCCCTAATGGGGGGCATCTGTATGTGTATTAAGTGGCAGGGCAAGCACCCTTGTTCACTTTTAAAACCTGTAGAAACGAACAGATCTTTGAGGGAAAGAGGCCACTTGTGACTGGTTTGATGAGAGGTACTACACCATGTGGTAGATGTAAACAATGCCCTTTTATACAAAGGACTGAATAAATAGTTTTAGAAAATGGTTTGGGTAGTATAGTTGTAGTTAGAAATGGGAATTGTTCAATCGAAGCTTGTATATTTGGCCACATGTGAAGGGTTCCCTGCCTTTTACATAGGCAAGACCGACAGAGCCCTAAAAACCAGAATTTGACACATATATGAAATGAACATTAAAAGAGAGACCAATACCCCTTTTAAACATTATTTGGTTTGTGGCAGTTTTATAAAGTTTAAATTTGGGATCATTGATATTATGAAACATAACCCGAATGGTGGTGGTTGGAAATTGGCTTTATTGAAAAAGGAACGTCTGTGGCAGTTGAAGTTAAAAGCTATTTTTCCCCTTGGCTTAACAAAAATGTGTCCCTTAAGCCTATACTGAAGGAGAGGGCAACAATGGTGTAGGGTTAGAAGAGGACAGCTTGAGTAACTAGCAAATGTTATGTATCCACAATTTAGTTATAACATGGACTTTGCATTATGGCTTTGGAACTTTTAAACCACTTTAAAACTATGTTTAGAACAATTTTATTGGATGGCAGTTTAATAGCTGTTATGATTTTGGTAGTTAATTGTTGGCTTAATTGTTTTAGGTATGGTAGTTGACTGTATTAATTAGAAAGCATATTTAAGTTGAGCAGTGCTGGTATTGTTTTATCTGATGAAGTTTCTTTGACAAGGCAAAAGCATTTATTCTTGTTTTTTGCAGTTTTATTAAATTTTTGGTTCACCACGGCTGCCGATGGATTGACATTTTTTATGTTTTGGTTTTACCTTTACTCACAGGACATATCAAGCTGCCCACTTCTACCCCTACACCATTGTTGCCCTCTCCTTCATTATAGGCTTAAGGGACACATTTTCGTTAAGCCCAGGGAATATCCTGGCAGATCGATTTAGTGCCAACTTCAACCCCCCACCCCACCCCATAAAGGCCCCTTCTCAATTACAGAAGCTTGCCAAATTCCGGTAATCATAGCCACACAGGTAGAAACCGCACACTCCAAAGCTAGGAATACAGCATCCATGGGACCAGATGGCATCCTGGGCTGTGTACTACATGAACTACAAAATTAATTGGCACCTCACCTAAGTGTCATGTTTAATCAGCCTCACCTCAGGCTTCGTGCCCACTGAGTGGCACACCGCTACAGTTATCCCATTCCACAAGGGGGGATCCACCTTGGACCCCGGGAACTACCGTCCCATCAGTCTGATGAGCCTGATCTGCAAGGCCGTGGAACTTATAAACATAGACATTGGCAACCTTCAAACACTGGACCCTATCCAGTGTGGGTTCTTGAAGGGCCAGTCTTGTCTCCTGAACCTTATTGACTTCTTCGAATCAGTCTCCAGAGCTGTGGACGAGGGTAAGGTGGTCCACACAGCCTATCTGGACCTTGCCAACACCACCCCCCACTCTGGAATCAGATAAACTTACTAAGCTGGGCATTAATCCCTACATGACTCAATGGATTGCCAACTGGCTTAATGGCAGAACCCACACTGTAAAAGTAGCGGACTCCAAATCCAGCTCCAGACAAGTGATAAGTGGAGTACCTCAAGGTTCAGTCCTGGGACCACTCTTGTTTGGCATCTACTTCTCTGAAGTACAGGCCAATACTAAGGGACTCTGGCTAACAAAGTTTGCAGATGACTGCAAACTGGGAGCTATTATTGAATCCCAAACTGGGTGGGGTCCAGTGTTTGAAGGTTGCCAATGTCCTTTTTTATATGTTCCATGATAATACGTTCCATGGCCTTGCAGACCAGGCTTGTCAGACTGATGGGGCAGTAGTTCCTGGGATCCAAGGTGGATCCCCCGTTGTGGAGTGGGATAACTGCAGCTGTGCGCCATTCAGTGGGCACGAAGCCTGAGGTGAGGCTATGATTAAACATGACACTTACGTGAGGTGCCAGTTCATTTTGTAGTTCATGTAGTACACAGCCCAGGATGTCATCTGGTCCCATGGATGCTGTATTCTTAGCTTTGGAGAGTGTGTTTTTTACCTGTGTGGACGTTACCAAAATCTGGCAATCTTCCGGTATTGAGATGGGCCGTTTAAGGGGTGAGAAGGGGGTGAAGTTGGCACTGAATCGATCTGCCAGGATATTGGCAATATCCTTGGGATCAGTATATTTAATGCCATTCTGTTGTAGCTCAGAGCAGATCTGAGCATTGCCATTTAGATTCTTGACGTATTTATAGAATGCCTTGTGGTTGTCTTTGGAATCTTTGGCAATTTTATTTCATAACTAGCTTGATTGGATGGGAGATGGGAAATTCACCCCAGGGATCATGTCAGTCACCCTGCTAGACAGGGGTCCAGGGAAATAAATATTGTGGGAAGAAATATCTAGGGAATTGTTATGGCTAGGCATGTGTAGGCCCTAGGGCTGATAGCCTAGTACCAACCTATGAACATGCTTGGGGTTTTGCAGGAGGCCAGGAAACCCAATACTAGAAAATCTTATGTTTAGTTGCTTTAATACAAGTCTAAATCCACTTTCTGTGGACATTCCAGCAGTACTTTCATGTGTGAACCACTTAAAAGTGGCTTATCATATTCCTCAGTGAAAGTACACTTTTCTGCTCTTTCTGCTAATATCACCTCCTTTAACTTTCGGATTGGAGGTTAAGCTATCTTAATGGCATCCTATATATTAACTCATTCACTCCGGAGCAGCTCAGAAAACGTTGCCTTCTTTATTCCACAATAGGAACAACAGTGCAGCCTGAGCTCATTTTCAGAAAATCCATTTGTAATGCCATACAGAAAACAAATGTTCATAACCCTATAAGAGCCAGACTAAAAATGTAAACGTGAAAGTTGTACAGCAGACACTGACCTTTCCAACAGTATAAATGTTGATAGTGCATATCAAAGTCATTATTAAATATTTGGCAAGGAATGTTGATGATATGCATATTTTTTACCTTTCTGAAAAAGCAAAGCACAATATCTTGGTCAATGTACCATGTAGACCCATAAAATTTGTATTTAATTTGTTAGTATGAATGTCAGCTTTAAAGTGATACCTTAACCATTACTGTATGATGCTCCTTTATGGAGATATTCACATAAATATGATACAGTTCTCATAATTGATAAACAAAGCATAATCTCATCACCTGTAACAGACGGAGGCTGCATATCAGTATAGAAGTTGTGCGTCTGAATGTCAGCTTCAAAATGCATCATTTGTGTGATCACCATGCTCTGTTGCAAAGATATGGGCATAATAAGTATTGGAAATGTATAATTTTCATCGTACAAGACAAACTGTAATATCTGTACATGTGTACAGTACACAGACACAGTTCTTTTACCATGTTGTAAGAAGTAACACTGTTTTCAAAATGAGGTATTAGTTGGCACACTGACATGCTCCCTTGCAAAGTTATTTACCAAAATATGAAAAAAAAATCATAATTTCCATAACCTAAGTCCTTAAACTTTATCTGCACATGTGTACAACATACAGGCACAATTCTTTTACCATGTTGGAACTATCAGTACTGTCTTCAAAAAGAAGGTATTACTTGGCACACTGACATGCTCCCTTGCAAAGTTATTTACCAAAATATGAAAAAATCATAATTTCCATAACATGAGTCCTAACAACTGATATATGTACATGTGTACAGCATTCAGAAGCAGTTATTTTACCATGTAGACACGTATGATTGTAAATATACACATTCTTGGTGTAGCCAACATACTGCTGAATGGGTACATGTAAAGAGAAAAAGCAAGGTAAGGACAGCCACTCCACTAATGATTCCAGGACAGGCGTGGGACTTCACTGACAGTAAGGCCATCTGATGTGTCCGATAGCTGTGCTGGCTACCCACTCAGACAGCTGATACCACGGCAGTCTCACAACCTCCTTCAGTGTCAGCAGTCTGCCTTACTTACGCCTTTTCTCTTTACATGTGTCCATTCAGCAGTGGACCCAAGGGATCAAGTTCTGTATTACTAAGCCCTTACTGTCATCTAAACTCTACACATGCCTCATAAAAGCAAAATAAAAAAAAGTATTGCAGGATGGTCACTGACATGATAGATTGTATGTGCTAGCACTCTCCTTAAACAGTTGTTCTTTCTCAGCATCTTCACCAGCTCCTTACCACAGTTATTTGCCAAACTCAGAAAAATATATTTTACACAACAAATTTCATAATAGAGTTTTACTTACCATACTGGTCCCTACTTGGTCATGGTTGTTTTCCATTCTTCTCACAAGCTGCATATTACCAATCCTGCATAGCTCTCCTCGCGCCATTGTGGAGGTCAGTCAAGAACAAAACAAAGCCCTCCTCGGGTGAATGCCAATCCCTTCTGAACAGGTGAACATCTTCCGTGGTGATGCTGTCATGACAGATTGTAGATCCACCGACCCTGTGCATCAAGCCATGCATGAACCCATTCTGTAAACATCTGGCCTTGTGCGCTGCCCATTGACTGTTTGCTGTTACCCATATCTGTCAAGGAATTATGTCAGACCACACAAAATGACAACTTGGCCACCACGACTGCAGGTGTTCAAAAATTGCTGCGATTTGAAACTTTAGCCTTCTGAGTGGTTGACTGATGACATCATTCCCTCCAATGTGCAGCACAAGAAAGTCGGGCTCAGGGTAGATGGAACACTTTTTCCAACAACTGCAGTACTCCACTACAATGCATACCTCTTGCAATCCAGTATACCTTCACACTGGATGTGGGGAAGCTCAAGTACCGGTTTTCAGTTTCGGAGCCATGGCTGGCAGCCCAGTGAATGTAGGAATGGCCACATACCCACACTCTCACTTGTCGTTCTCCTGGTCATGAAGCCATCTCAGTGTCGGAAGGTGGACAAACCTGCACAGGAAAGAAAATGTAAACAGTATTTGAAGACTACATATATATGTATGTCATGTGCATTACCTCGTGGTCTCTGGGACAGTAATGAGCTACTACTTAGCATGCTGACATGTTCCCTGACAAACTTGTTCACCAAATATGAAACAATATCATAATTCTCATAACTGGAGTCCTAATGAGAATGCTTACAAGCAGAATGAGAAGAATTGAAACTTAAATTGAAACAGTTGGCAAAAGCTATTTGCCAGACACTCCATTCTCAATGAAAGGAAAAATGCATAACATAAAAAAGTAGTAATAATAATAATCATAATACACAATAATAACATATGAGGATCTGTACTAAAAAGCTGCTTCATTGTCGTACATTTGTGATATTCTGAAATGCCTCAAAAAGCCGATGTATGATATGATTGGATAGTAAATCTAGAGCCTAACATTGCAAATGGTGTTATTTTATCTCAACTGTAACAAGTCTAAACTCTACTCACAATTTATGTAAAAAATATTTCACTGTAAACTATAAAACAGTACTTGTTATCTACCCTGATGGACTGGAAAAGTATATGAAAGATTGTGAATTATGCATAAGTAGTAGTTACTACTCCTATGTGAGTGTGTTGCTGTGTGTGAGAATGTAGGAAGTTGCATAACTCTCAACTGTCCAGATTTAGCTTCATAATTGTCTGTTTCTCATAATTTGTGGTTTTCTGGCAAATCACAGAGGATGTAAGTCAGTAAATACCGTATCTAGTCATACCCTTCATAAAATACATTCTAGCACAAATCCTGCTATTTGAGTAACTAAAGAACAATATATATGTCCAGATTTTGCCTCGTATATTTGTTACATTTCTTGAAATTGTAAAAATGAAAGAAACTGGTGTGGGGGTGGCTTGCAATGACTCCAAGTGGAGAAAAACCCAAAGTTGGCTTGTGCATTAATCAATGTGATAACGACTTCTACTTATGAGAATAACAGTGACAGCTGTTGAGAGTTTGGCCTGAAAAGTGATAATGACTCTGATATATTGTAACTGCACTTATTGTAATGTGGTAATGACGTGCATTTCTCAATACTGCATAGCTAAGCATGCTCAGACACAGGTGGTGATTGCTCCACAGAACCTGTTGAATAAGCATTCATTATATTACCTTGTGCAGCTGTTATGTAACACAGACTGAGTAATTCAGTGAAGTAATATGACAATTCGATATTACTGAGCACTTCCTTCCACCTAAATTCTACACGACTGACAAAACCAAGAAAAATGCCCAACATATATGGTACCCCCACGCTGGTAGTAGTCAGCAAGTAATAACCTTTATCTCACTCAGGCAACTACTGAGTATAATCAGAAATGCAATAAGACCAGCAAAAATGTCAGTTATCTGATTAATCCGTCTAATAAGCTAACCTGTTTATCCTTTCATCGTCTCCTAACCTTCACCAGACTTCTCCAAATCCATATAGCACTACTTAGCCCTCACCAATTTCTACATCATGAGTTCACAGTTGCTCTATCTCCTTCTGTGGTCGGCCTGTGTACACTTGGCACTTTGAGGCCATGCTGAGCGTACTCGCACTTTGCAATTTGAGGCAATGTAGCACCTGCCCCATGTTTATAGACACCTTATCATTCTTAGCTAACACAGGACGTCATTTAGGAGAGATGCAAATATTCAAATTCAGTCTAGCAAGATATATATATATATATATATATATATATATATATATATATATATATATATATATATATATACATACACACACATATATGTACACACACACACACACAGACACACACCCACACAACTTGAAACGCCAACAGTGAGAACACCGACACCGGAAGACCGACAATGGAAATAATCGACAGTTCAAAATCCCGACGCTGAAAACACATACATGCGAAATGAGCACGACTGTAAGTATGCGATAGTTAGGGTTAGGGTGTGGCTAAGTTAAGTGTGCGTTAGTGACTGACTTTAGGGTTAGGGTGCGGGTAAGTTAAGTGTGTGATAGTGACGGACTTTAGGGTGCGGGTAAGCTAAGTGTGCGATAGTGATGGACGTTAGGGTTTGGGTTAAGGTTAGTGCATAGATAGTTGTGTGTGTAAGGTTTAGTGTAGGTTTGTAAGGTTTTTGGTGTGCTTGTGTTGTATGTGTGTTTTTCGGAAAAGGAATTTGTTTTGTTTTGTTGACTGTCGGGATTGTGGTTTGTCGGGCATGTGAACTTGCGTGGATGTTCTTCATCTCACATTGCTGCAGTCCTAACACTTGGGTAGTCCGCTGTCCTTGGTCGGCCCGAATATCAAAGTATAAGGGTGACGTCGGTCAGGGCACATTTGACTGACGTCAGGACGTCAGGGTACAAATGCGCATGACCGACGTCATATCCTCAGTCTTTTTTGCCGCATGGTCCGATGCAGAAGCAGTATTGCAAGTGCTGGTTGGCGTTCTGAGATTTTTCGATTTAGAAGTTTCAGACCAAGTTCAAAGTTGACTAAGTACCCCGTTGGGGAATATTTTGTTTTTTTCTTGCCTCAGTCATTTACCGGATGTCAGAAAAAGTTAATTGCATTTCTTGTGGGAAACAGATACCGCATAGAGATTATCATACTTTGTGTATTCCTTGCTTAGGGCCTGAGCACGACGTTGTTGGCTGTCGCTCTTGTGCTAGATTTAATAAACGCACTATAAAGAGAAGGTTGGATTGTGCAAGGTTAGTCTTTGGGAAGCGGTGCAACTATAAAATGCCGTCGGATGCTCCGACGCCCGCTTCTTCGAAGAAGCGCAAGGACAAGGCAGTTAAGCCTAGGCTTGAAGAACCGTCTGTACCAGACGCCGGTTCTTTGGAGGTGTCGGTGGAGCCGGTGGCTCCACCGGAGGTTTCTTTGTGTTCCCAGGGTGAGACCTTATTATTGCAGGATGTGGCCTCTCAGGAGACTAGTCAGGCTGAGGGGGCTTCTCATCTTACTATACTCCCCTCCCTTCCCAAGGTGGCTAGGCCCTCTCCTTCTGTTTCAAAGGCTTCCCCCAGGGGCAGGCCAGGTTTGCCTTCAGTTGATGTTACCCCTAGCTCCTCAGGTACTGTGCCCAAGAAGCATATGCTTAAAATGGCAGAAGATTTGATTACTTTGATTAGGGGTTCTATGCCCCCTCCTGATAAGAGACCTAGGGTGGATCCTGAGCTGGGGGGTTTTGAGCAGGCTTCTGATGTTTCAGAGTCTTCGGCTGAAGACTTGCAGGAGTACTCTCCTTATTCTGATTCTGATGTGGATGATTCTACTCCTTCTGCTACTCCTCCTGAGGATTTTTCTTTTTCAGAAACTCTTCATTCCATGAGGGAGCATTTTAAGTGGGAGGGTCAAGACTTCTCTGATTCCAGGAAAAGGCTTAGGGAATTTCTGTTTTTACCCCAGCATAGGCCTTTGGCTATACCTCCTGTTTTGGATGTAGTGGACGATGTTTTTATGGAAGCTTCTCTTAATCCTGATTCTTTGCCTCCTGCTCCTGTTAAGCCGGATAGGTATTACAGGGTGCCTGAAGCTCATAAGTATCTTTTTAAGAGTCCTAGGGCAGACCCAGAGACTGTTAGCCAGGGGCCTAAAGGTGTGAAGGCTTCTGTTGTTAAGAATCCGGTTCCTGCAGACAAGGAGGCTAGGGCATTGGATAGATGGGGAAAGAAAGTCTATACTTCTTCCACTCTTGCTATGAGGGCTCTGAATTGCCAGTTTCACATGTTGAAATACCAAAATTATCTCCTTTCACTATTGAAGTCTAAGGTTGATGCTCTGGCAGTAGGTATTGATTGTAAGGAGTTGCAAGATTTAGTGCATGTTTCTGAACAGGTGGGTAAGCATTCTTTGCAATGTGGTTTTGATGCTGTGCAGGCCTCGTCTAGGGTGGCTGCTACTGGGTCAGTCCTTCGCAGGCACACCTGGCTGAGGGATCAGAATTTGTCTGAACATGTGAAGACAAGGATTTTAGATGCTCCTTTACAATCTGACGTGTTGTTTGGTCCTCCTGTTGAGACAGTCTTAAAGAAAATGGAAGACAAGGCTAAGTCTATGCAGACTGTTAAAGATTTTTTGCAGGTCCAGCCTCCAAAGTTTAGTAGAAATTGGCCTACTAAAGGGTGGACATATCCTTCTTATGGTTCACAGTCTAGGGGTAGATCTAGACGTGGTAAGGGCAGAGCTCAGGGCTCTTTCAGGCCTAGAACAGGGAGTTCTCCTGCACAGGCTTTGGGTGAGGGCAGGGGTCAGTCCTTTCGTCAGCAGACCCAATGACCTACCTTTTCAGCTGCCAGAGCCTGCTCGTCTGGCAGCACCTTTGGGAGGAAGGTTGGCACTTTTCAAAGAAAATTGGAGTTTACTTACCCAGGACAGATGGGTATTGGATATCATTTACCACGGCTACAGGTTTTATTTCCATACCTTGCCTCCTTTCAAAGGCATGCCAGACGTTCCTCCTCCACAAAGACTAGAGGCTCACAAACAGGTTTCTCTGTTGCTCCAACTAGGGGCCATACAGCCGGTCCCTCTGCCAGAAGTGGGCCTAGGATTTTATTCTCGCCTGTTCCTAGTACCAAAGAAGGGGAACACGTGGAGACCAATTTTGGATTTATCTATCCTCAACACTTATCTGGACATTCCCAAGTTCAAAATGTTGACGTTGCAGCAGCTTTTACCTCTGCTGGGCAAAGATCATTGGATGGTAACTTTGGATCTCAAGGAGGCTTACCTTCATGTTCCTATCAGACTAAGTTGCAGGAAGTATCTGCATTTTCGAGCTGGGACTTCTCACTATCAGTTCTCTGCATTGCCCTTTGGCTTATCTACTGCGCCCAGAGTGTTCACGAAAGTTCTGGCTCCAGTGATAGCTTTCTTCAGCCAAAAAGGAATACAGATCTATCCTTACTTGGACGACTGCCTAATTCTGGCTCAAGGAAGAGGAGAGCTTCTTCATCATTTGGATTATGTGATAGCAGTGCTAAGATGCCTAGGGTATTCTGTGAACGAAATAAAGTCCAGTCTAGTACCCTCTCAAGACATGTGCTTTCTGGGTGTGAGACTGAATACAGCATCCCAGATGGCCTTTTTAACCCCGGACAAACAAGAGTCTATCCCTTTACTTCCATCAACTATCTCATCAGTCCGGGCTGACTGCAAGGACAGTCCTTCAAGCCTTAGGGTTCATGGCATCTTGTATTCTGGTGTGTACCAAAGACGAGTGAATGATGTAATTAAATCAACAGGTGCTTCAAAGTATTAGTGTAAGGGTGTGCCCACTTATGCAACCAGCTTATTGTACATTTTTTATATTTTTTCCGCTTACAGATTTGTTTGCTTTTCAATTGAATTGTACAGGTTATAGGTCACATTACAGGTGGGAAAAGTTTTGGAACGATTTATTGTAGTCTCATTTTTTATATCACAAAAACCTGGCATTTTAACAGGGGTGTGTACACTTTTCATAGCCACTGTACGTATGCATTAAATTGGATCTGGCCTCCAGGGTCTAAGGTGAGGACAGAATGAAAATTGATAACATCAGATAAAGTAGTAGTTATGTACTCGCCATAATGTTCCATCTGTGTTATCCATTTTTTTTTTATTCTCTCTACTACCTACCCTCCAACCTCCTACCTATCATCTTCTAGAATCATATGCTTCAGACCAGTGCAGAGTGTATGGTCAACGGGAAGGCCTGCATAAATATCAGGGAAGTTATGGTGGTGATTCTAGCTTCATGTTTCAGTTGTTAAAAAAATGATGCCACACAGAAGCTTTGCACTGCTTTGAGGTGTGTTATCTCTGTGTGTGTGTGTGTGTGTGTGTGTGTGTGTGTGTGTGTGTGTGTTGTACTTTTTTGGGGGTGAACAGTTGTACATTTACTTACAGAAGGGAATGTCTGAATTACTCTATATAGCATTCTGCAGTGTATTTGCTTGTTGGGAAAATTTCATTAGTATTTTTGTCCAGGTATGTTCATTGTGTACTTGTAATTGGTTGACCACATTTTTCTCATTTATAAAATGTCAGCCTTTGGGATTGTGCAGTGTTTGTAGTTAGTTCTGGAAAATTTGCCAGCAGTTTTTGATTTGCCTTTGTAATTATAAGTTTTGAAAACCAAATGGTCAAGTACTGTTATTTATGTTATGCGTCATACTAATTTTGTCATTCCACAATTTGTTTATATTTTTTTAATTTATCTGTCTTTCCAGTACTTGTATTCATACGTGCAGATGTTAGTACCATCACAGAGCTCATTGTACCCTGAATAGACTTACTGGGGTAATTTCAGGATAGTATCACAGTCACCTTTTTGTATAAACTACACAGAGCTTACCAAACCTCAGCAGCCACTCTCTTGAGATTTCAGTGTATTCATTCTTTTCTTTAGCTTATTCTGCCTTTACCTGTTGTATATGGTTTTGCATTTACTGGCTAATTCTAGCCATGTCTTATGTAGTTCACCCTGGCAGGACACAAACCATGTGTGTTCTGTGTTGTAGTCAATTCCGAATTTTAAACCAGATTTTCAACTGGACATATTACTGAAGAGGTCTCATGGCAAATGCTTTGTTTTGGTGCCTGTGAATACTCAGACATACTACTGAAGGGGGGGGGGAATGTTTCTCCTTTTTGTTCTTGTGCATAACATGGACATACTACTCAAGGGGTCACGTGGCAAAAGTTTGTTTGGTGCTTGTGAATACATGACAGGACTAGTTTTGTAAATTCCACTCAGTTTATTTAGTTGTGATAGCAGCAAGTATGTTTTACAGAGATAATTAAAGGAAAATGTGGTTTATGTATGTAAATGGCAGCTAACACCTATGGAGGGGTTTCATTTTGGTTCTTGTGCATGCTTCGACATACTACTTAATGGGTCATGTGGTTAATGCTGCATTCTGTTGTTTCTGCATAGCAGGACAGACTGTGGAAGGGGTCACTGGGGAGATGTTTTATTTTAGCGCTTTTGCATACTCTCGCAACATCAGAAACAGAAGTTACATACTCCCCATAATATTCCATCTGTGTTCATTTTTTCTTCATTCATCAACTATCTACCCTCCGAAACCCCTGATTTTTTCAATTATATATATATATATATATATATATATATATATATATATATATATATATATATACACACACACACACACACACACACACACACACATACACACACACCTGTCGGTACATATATGTGAGTATATGGATATATATCTATGTACATAATGTACTTACACACACACATATGGATTTACCTGAAAACATCGACAAGTGAAAACACGAGATCACAGACACCACAAAACTGACAGTTCAAAAAGTACAGTTTTGTACCTACCATAAATGTAGATGTTCGAAGATCCACATTGCTGCAGTCCTAACACTTGGGTAGTCCGCTGTCCTTGGTCGGCCCGAATATCAAAGTATAAGGGTGACGTCGGTCAGGGCGCATTTGACTGACGTCAGGACGTCAGGGTACAAATGCGCATGACCGACGTCATATCCTCAGTCTTTTCTTGCCCCAGATGTCAGAAGACCCTAAAAATAAAGGTCAAAGCCAAAAGACAGCAAACAACCAACCAACCCTGCACTAACTATATGTACAATATATACAATATACACAAAATGTACAACCCAACCCACACAATCGCCTCTAACTACAGAGGGGAAGGAGGGAGGGTAAATTGGACTGCAGCAATGTGGATCTTCGAACATCTACATTTATGGTAGGTACAAAACTGTACTAAGTTGTTCATCTCACATTGCTGCAGTCCTAACACTTGGGTAGAATCCCAAAGCAGAGGTAAGGGAGGATGGCTAACTACAAGGAAGCAGGAGCTGCCAAAATGCCCTGCAAAACAGCAGTGGCAAAACCAGCCCTGGACTTAGAGTAAAGTGGCAGGTGATAATGCCTAGAGAAAGTATGTACAGAACTCCAAGTAGCTGCCTCCAAAATATCCTTGGTTGCCACTCCCCTCAAAAAAGCTGTTGAAGTGGCAGTAGCCCTAGTGGAATGAGGCCTAATCCCAGCTGGAATCTCCTTGCCATGATGGGAATAACAGAAAGCAATGCAAAACCCAATCCACTTAGAAATAGTTTGTTTTGATACAGGCTTGCCCTGAGAACTCGAGGCAAAAGAAACAAAACTGCTGAGACTGCCTGAACCCTTTAGTTCTGTCCAAATAATAACGCAACTGCCTGTGGACATCTAAAGTGTGCAAAATCTTTTCCCCTTTATTTTGGGGATTTGCATAAAAAGTAGGCAAATGAATAGTTTGGTTTAAAGCCACACTAGAAACCACCTTAGGCATAAAGGAAGGATTAGTACGTAATGATACCCTATCCTTATGGAAAACCAAGAAAGGCTCAACGGCCATAAGGGCCTGTAATTCAGAAACCCTTCTTGCAGAGGTAATGGCCAACAAAAAAGCAGTCTTCCAAGATAAATATTTCAACTCAGCAGTAGCTGCAGGCTCAAAAGGTTGTAGAGTGAGTTTCTCCAACACAAAATTGAGATCCCAAGCAGGAGTAGGAGCTCTTCGTGGGGGTCTTATATTCTTTGCCCCTCTAAGAAATTGCTTGAACAAAGGATGAGAAAACAATGGTGGGTTGCAATCATAGTGAGCTGAAATTGCTGCAGCATGAACTTTAATAGAAGAGAAAGACAAACCTTTGTCCAGTAACTCAGTAAGATATTGAAGAGCCACACTCAAATTAGGCTCAGAAACATCAAAATCTTTTGCTGCACTCCAAAACAAAAATCTCTTCCATTTGTCTGCGTACACTTTCCTTGTACTAGGCCTCCTAGCTTCCAAAATAACAGTCAAAACTTGCTGAGGAAGTGGAGGCCCACTTTGGTTCAAAACAGAATATGCCAGGCTGTTAGGTGCAGAGAGTGAAGCTTGACATTTAGCAAATGGCTGTCCTCCTGCGACAACAGGTGTGGAATCGAAGGCAAAGGCCATGGAGGCTTCCGTACCAGACTTCTCAGTAATGGGTACCAGTGTTGTCGAGGCCAATCCGGAGCTATTAATCATCCTTGGCTTGTCCTGTCTGACCTTTAGAAGTACCTTTGGGAGGAGAGGCAGAGGTGGAAAGGCATATACATGAAGATTGCTCCAATTGAAAGAAAGAGCATCCACTTTCCAAGCTGTGGGATGAAACCTTTTTGTGCAAAACTTTGGCAGCTGATGGTTTAGAGGAGAAGCGAACAGATCTATGTCTGGAGTTCCCCATGACACTGTCAATTTCTGAAATACATGAGGATCCAATTTCCACTCGTGGGGATCCATAATTGCCTGCTCAACACATCTGCTAAGGAGTTCTGTGCTCCTGGCAGAAACCTTGCCTGAAGATTGAGCTGTAAACTGAGAGCAGTCTCCCACAAAATCATTGCTTGCCTGCATAGTGTATAAGAATGCGTTCCCCCTTGCTTGTTGATGTACCACATGACAGTTGTGTTGTCTGTTAGAATCAACACCTGTCCTGGAAGAAGCAATTCCTTGAAAGCAATTAATGCAAACTGGACTGCTAACATCTCCTTCATGTTGATATGTAGATGTTGTAGTCTGACAGGCCACTTGTTTTGTATCCACTTTCCATTTAGATGAGCTCCCCAAGCTTTGTCTGAGGCATCTGTCGTTAAAATCTGACTCTCCTCTGGCCGGGTCACAGAGAGTCCCTTGTTTAGGTGACATTCCTGAGCCCACCACAAAAATTCCTTTTGAATGCAAGGTATTATTGGAATGACAGTGTCTAGATCCTGGCAGTGCTGTGTCCATACATTTTTGAGATACCATTGTAGCTTCCTCATATGCAGGAGGACAGCCATTTGTGATTAAACCCACATAAAAATTAAAAAGTACTAGAGAATCATCAGACATCCTGTGTAGAAGATTCTATAGGAATGAGAAGTGTACTAATTGGTTCTCTGACAGCGTAGCTGATGCATGGAATAGACTACCAAATTACATTAAAGCAATCACAAGTTTAGATATTTTTTCAGAACAGCCTGGGCACTTATTTTGGGAACAAGTGTTTTGGTATATTGGCAAGGAAGAAGGGCATTTATGCCCATGCTTGCAATATTTGTATGCATGTATGTAATAAGGTAAACTGCATTACTTTTGGGAAATGGTCACTAGCAATTCATTATACAAATTCAAACTTCAGATGGCGGAATCTGAAGTAGTCCTCAAAAGGACAAAACAGTGAAAGCATTTGGATGTCAAAATAAATATGGTAACACACTGACACATAAGCAGCACTGCCTTCAAGTATGCTCAGATGCTGCCACTTCAGCACTGCCCCAGATCAGGTCACAGATATATTAACTCTCACTACAACTGCCCCTCCCACCTGTACTGACCCTGCTTTCAAGAAGTTAACACAGTCATCCTTTGGTAACCAAGACTGCCGCAGAATTAAGCCAAGATAAGAAACTAGCACAATGATTTTAGACACCGTCCTGAGAATCCAGTAGATGACAATTAATCCTGTTAGACCTGTATTTATTACTGAAACCTGCTAATGTGTACCACAACAATATGGTGTTCTAGTTTTATTTTACTGGCCTGCAGGCACTGGACCAAGCTTGCCTTATGTAATCACAGAGAGCATTTAGACTGCATCTCATTCATTTTTATTGGAAATGTGCCAGCAGACTTGCCCGTAGGGTGGGTGTTATTACCTCAGTAGCCATTGTGAAGATAAGGGTAGTTCTCTTGCTCGTTCACTCTTATGGTGAAAAATTCACAATCACACAACTGTACTGTTGTAGTTTCAGCAGAGACCACTCAACTTCATTCATAACTACTTGTTTTAGTAGTTCATTCTGCTTTTATCACACAAGTTCATTTGACTGTCTTGAACAGATACTGCAGTTCTCCCTAATTTGATCTTGGGCTTCAATTTTATTTCTCTCCTTCATTTTACTAAATGTTATATAAAAAAAAAAAAAAAAAAAAACTTGAGCAAGCTTTTTGCTCCATTCCCTTAATGCTTCAAAAAGGACAGTCAACTGAAGAGCACAGCTCATGCTCAAAAATGCACCTCCATTCTGCTGTACTGAACCAAACAGGTGGTAGTCATACCATGCCCACTTTTAGCTGCGATAATTGTTTTCAAGTCCCTAAAGCACAAGGGACACCTCTGGAAAAGAACACAACACTAATTAGCTCAACAATAAGGCTCACAAACTATGGTTATTTGCTAAAAAAAATTACCAGTGCGCTCCAGAAAATGCATAAATTGTCTCTGCATAACACTTGAATTATTTCAAGACACACACCTAAACTAAACATTTCAGTGGTTTTAGAGCAATACTAATATGAAGGATTTGAATGCAGATGTTCCCACAACAGTTTGATAATTGTTCAAGAATGTACCAATTTCTGCTGCACACGTCTACTGAGCAAACACTGCAAAAACCTTGTTTTAGAGAGACTGCAAAGGTCACTTATGGAACATAATTGATATAAGACAAATGGTTTCAAATTAAGTGTCAAAAAATATACCGTACAATTTTAGTGAAAAAAATTAATTTCTCATACCATACAGGTGGCACAACATTCCAGTTAGGTACAATCATAGGCGAGCTATGCACTAGTTAATTCCTTATTTTTTGCCTGTTGCGGAAACAATCTTTTTATGGAAAATTTTATTTTATAAAATAGTTGTAAAAGGTCTGAGCGGAGTGGTCCAAAACTCCAGCACGCAATTATGTGGTAGAAAAAACGAGATTTAGAAAACTTTTACTGCAGTCAAGCAACAATGCCAAGATGCTAGAGATGCATACAACTCGCTTGCTGCAGCTAGTCGGGTCCCGTGTTTCACTGAAGTGGACCTGATTGAGTGCAGCTTACAGGCAGACAAAATAAAAAAAAAAAAAGGAAAAAAGTTTGTGGTCACTCGGTAACATTCGACAACCATGCGGTGTGGAGGAATGAACAGAGGAAATGGAGAAACCCATGGCTGCTGCATAGGGAACTTCATTCAGGTGGATAATTGGGAGTTTAGTGAGTTCCTAATACTGGCTATGTTATCTATGACTCAAAAATCCATAGTTTTTGTTAACATGGGCAACCTTGTACATAATGCCCATCCTTAACCATTTCAGTGTTTTGTGAAGTAGAATCATGCATTAACCTAGAAAATTTAGACTCTTTCTCTTTAGCTCATATAATTGCCGGAGCTGCATGTAACATCTATTATAACAAATCAGGAAGTCGTCCTGATAACACCAACACCTTCATAGTAATGTTCTATCAGGAATATTTACCATGACGAATTTGCTGGAGCACATGGAATGACTACTTTGTGTACTCTTTACTGTACAGGCCATATGAAGGGTGCAGTAACATGCTCTTAACATTACAGACGTGAAACATTTGCCGGGAGTGAGCAGTGTGTGACTGTCCGGCTGAAGAAGGATGGAGCCATGAAGACCCACTTTCTACTTCACAACTGCGGGATAACACAGCAAATGTATAATTTTGGGTACAGGAAAAGCAGTTTATGAACTCTGGCAGCTGTAATGAAACTGAGCACTGAAGATAACAGACATGAATGCATAGGGGAGGGGGACGTAGCGGATTCTGTTTTTTTATTTTTGGAGGCACACCTGCAAACCGCTTAGCGCAAGAAAGCTGGTTCATTTTAAATATTGATCTTACAAACGTTGACATTTGATTGAATAACAAGTTTGGCCTAGTAACTATGATGCATAGGATATGAAGTAATTGTGATTATTCCCCAAATTAAAGGACGAAAGCTGTGGAATGAGACCAGCTTACTGTACTGAGGACTTAGGCAGGCTCAGTGGTGAAAATTGTCAGGGCAGGGTTTTCTCAACAACACAAATGGATCTCAGTTGCAGCTTTTCTGTCCAGACCGCAACAATATTACCTGAACGGTACGATAAATATAGGGTTACAGTAGTTAATTCCATGAAATCCATAAAAGGAAAAGACCTGCTCTTTATCTTTCCAGAACAGAGTGTGTGGGGGGTTAAGCAAGCGATGACTCCCATTGGTTGCCACCAGTTGCTTGAGGAAAAGAATACTAAATCGGCTTGCTGTTGAGTTGAAAATACAGGGTACATTGCAAGCAGATTTTCTCATTAAAGTCAAATGTGAAGACCACGAAACTCCATGCTGAAACTTAAGTTGAAAAGCTAACTGACAAAGCTCCGTTACTTTTTTAACTTAATTTTCAACTGTGGAGCAAAAATATGCCTGCAAAGTTCCTTGCGCTGGAAGAAGGCACTCTGGTGTAAGAACATGTAATTACTACCATCTCGCAGCATGCTGGGTGTTGAGCACAGAGGCGTCATGAGAAGGTAGTCGGAGTTAGAGTTAAGCCACCAAGGAAACCAGTTCCTCCTCCTTGGGACCTTAATTATGTCTTAGAAAAGCTAACTCTGCCCCACTTTGAGCCCCCGGGTTCTGCTTCTCTGACATTTTCCACTTGGAAAACTCTGCTTCTGGTTGACTTGACTTCTGCTAGGAGGGTCTCTGAGATTCAGGCTTTGACATCTCCACATTTCTTGGTTTTCCATAAGGACATAGTTTCCTTGTGAACTAACCCTTCTGTCATGCCTAAAGTGGTGATTGACTTGTCTCTTAGTCAATCTATCCAACTGCCTACCTTTTTTCCTTCTCAGTCCTCTAGTGAAAAAAGTTTGCATATGCTATATGTACGTATGCACCTTAGATTTTACTTGGACAAGTCTAAAACTATCAGGAAGTCAGATCAACTTTGTATGTCTTTTCATCCAAGGGCTCTGGGTTTACATTTTTCTAAACAAACTATTTCATCTTGGATTTTTAAGGCTGTTGTGTTTTTCTACGATTTTCATGGTAATACCTGCCTATTCCACTAGATCTGTGGCTTCTTCTGGGGATTTCTTTAAGGGTCTGAATACTAATTCCATTTTGCAGGCAGCTACTTGGTCCTCTGTGCACAGCTTTACCAAACATTACAAGTTGGACTGTATTTCTAGGTCCAGAGTAGGGTTTGCTAGATCTGTTCTCCATAGGTTTGTGGAGAATTCTTCCTTGCAGCCTTCCTCTGTTCCTTCCACCTCCCAAGTTTCCAGTTAAAGTATTGCACTCTCCCATGTGAAAAGAATACTGCAACATTGAATAGAAGGACATAGAATAGTTGTGTAAAATCTTACCATAGCCATAGATGTCATCCTCTATGTTGCAGTATTCTGTCCCTCCTGCCTTCCCCTGCATCTTGTCACTTCCATGGATGACTTACTGTTTTCCTTAGGACTCTTGTTCTAACGGGGCATTCTTGTTTTGAGGATGGTAAGTGTGGACGTCCTTTTATGGCTGATGTAGTCGAAGCAGACATGTGACATCCCATGTACTGGCAGTGGCTAAAACCTTTTGTATACAGGCCAGACGTCAGGTCGTAGGATGGAATACAACCCATATGTAAAGAATACTGCAACATAGAAGAGAAGGACATCTATGGTTATGGTAAGATGTTTCACAACTATTCTTAACAGCAAATAGTCTGACTGAATGCCTTGTGTGGCTACATGAAGTCTTCAAAATGACCAAGACATGCATTTAGTTAAGTAGTTGTTCACCACAGCTTTGATCATGCATCTGTGAATCCCATTATGGGGCAGAGAATCAAATGTTTTGTCCAAATCCAGATATACAACTCCCGGTGTTGATCACATTTCTAATGTCATTGTGATTTGATCATAAAAAAATTCCCGGAGTAGTTAAGTTTGATCTGCCTTTAGTGAATCCATGCTTGTCAGTGCCTAACATAGCCATGCCTGTAGTAGTTTCCCCAGCAGCTTAATAATGCATCTTTCATAACATTTGTCTAGAATAGATTTTAAACTTAACTTTCCAGCCCATAATTTTTAATATTTGACTGGTGTAATGTAAAATAATTTCCATGACCTTGAGGAAAGTTCCAGTTTGTTAAGGTTTGTTAAAAGTGGTATAAAATCATTGTTATACTTTTAATGTTTAATAGCAGTACTGCCGGAATTTAATCCGGTCGCACTGATGCAGTTTTTTATTCTATCTAAAGCTTTTTTCTGTCCTTTCCAATGTTATAGGCCAAATTTCCTTAACTGAAATGTCAGATTAAGGTAGTTGATTAGTTGAGTAAACTCTGTTACATGAATTTACAAAATATCAGTTGAATTCAGTTGCAGTTACTGTAGTGTCTATCAAGTTATTGATGTGCAGTTATTTGAGTTTATGTAATTGTAAAAGTTACTCTTATTTAAATCTCCTGTAAGTTTACTCTAATATTTTATTAACCCTAATAGTAAAGTGCCATGCGTAGTTTAAGAATTTTCTCATTTACTGTTGTGGAGTCATTTTTATAGATCTTGTATATTCTCTTTCTCTGTACATTATTCCATCAGGAAGGGAGCGTAGTGTGGGTTCTTTTGTAGTCTGTTTTTTCACTTGATACTTACACACAGTAAATTTTTCAGAGCTCTGTAAACCTCAGTTTTATCAGATAAATGTGAATGCCAGTCAGTTTGTCTGATGGAACTTAAATTGTTAGACCATAATTATATCTTTTGAGCATCTTTTTATTAGATAGTGGTAGATTCAGTTGATATGTTAATTATGATTTGATATTCCAGATGGAGTTCCAGCACTCAAGTTGCAGATTTAGTTGTCTACAGCAATGTCCAAAATGTTCTTTCTCTTTGTATCATAAATTAGTTGAGTTATACCATGTAGTAAAATGCCCTCAAAATGTCTTTCATTATATTTCTTAGTTGATGAATTAGACCAGGAAATGACAGAGCTGTCAAAAATCTCCCATTTGGACAAGATGTTCACTTCCAAATTACTATTCTAATTTAGTAAATATTCCTAGTGTTTGGTTGCATCCATACTAAGAGAGTGATAACGCACTACTACATTTAAGTGATTATTTTGTGTAGGGTTAGTAATCTGAGCAATTACATCCATTCTTTTTAACCAAATCAGTTGAACTGTGTTTAATCCACATGGTCGCATCCTACCCCTAGAATTACTTCTCAAACTCTTATCTTCTTTTTTTTTTAATTTCAGATGTAATTCTGTTGTATTCGACGATTCAACTGTTGCAATAATTTTATAGCTTTCCTCATTTAGAATACCAAGGGACATACTTATGAATGAGTTGAGCTACCAATACATCAATTGGCAGGGATTAGTAGAAAATTTATTAACCATATTCTGGTGGTTTGAATTTTTTAACCCCTAACATTAAACAATATCTTGCTAATCTGATAAATAATACTACTCTCTCCTTAACTCAGCTTCAAAATGGAGTATTGTACAAGCAACACAGTTTGGTTGGGGGGGGGCTCATTTGCAACGGAGGATTCCTTCACTGATGACATTGCAAGAATGATCCAAGCCATAAGAGCTCTAAAATTAAAAAAAAAAAAACTTTTTCCGACTGCTCAGAAATGTCTCTACCATTATACTTAAGACTATAAACCATTGCAAGAGCTGTGTCTAGACTTAACACAGAAACAAATCAAACTTATCTCTCCTGGTCAGCTTTTGGATGGGTTTGTAAAACTATTATCAGTCCCTTTAAAGGGGTAGTAAAAAGATTATTCTTGGCATTTGTGGGGACATCTGTCTCAAATACCTTTATCCCAACATGATTTGTATGCTTCAGAAGCCTGTTTCTTTGTTAGAAATTGACCAAGCTTTTAAGTGGCCTGTCATTAGAATAAAATTCCAGGGATACATCAGATTTCTGAAAGTTCGTGATTTAAGAGAGAAAAATTTTAAACTGGCAAACTACATTTTTGAAAGAGCTGACCCTCTCCTTGTAAGGAAGCAGTTACTTCAGTAATGCTTAAAACCTGTAAGGATCATGAAAGTCCATATTCCTGTAGGCCAGTTTCTGTTTCAAATCTTGATTATAAATTATTTGACTATGCTTTCCAGGCAAATGGCCAAGCTGCTTCCTGAATTAATTTATCCAGACCAGTCTAGGTTTGTTCATGAGAGCATTTTCTTTGGTAACTTACTACAGACAAATTTGCTGATAGATGAAAGTGAACTTTAAACGCTATAAAAACGAACTAAGTCCCACAAAGCAAAGAAAAAATGTATGCACAAGCACTGAAGCCCAATAAACTCTTCTTTAACTGGAACAAATACTCCTCAGTTTGTAGACAAACGTTCTTTTATTACTTTACCAGTAGTTTAAAAGATGCACGAACAGTTGATAAAATCGAAACACAAGTAAATCCAAATGAAGACCAAAGTGAATCAAGTGCTTTCACCCATTACCATGACGGGCTTTGTCAAGATAAACCACCTAGAAAACTTTATGTACTTATATACAAGCTTTTGAAGCCAATTATTCAATTAAAGCAACGTACAAAGTAAATTACACCAATTCAAAATGCAAAGCTTTGCTTTCTGTTTGAATTGTTTAAAGCAACATCGCTTCACGGTGTTCAAAATTAGTGTTTACAGTGAGTATGTTTTGACCCATAAGTATAGTAAAGTATGCTTAAACAAATACTTTTTCTTTTTCCAACATTAATATTATGCAACAATAATCTAAACAATGTACTGTGTGAACTGGTTATGAAAGTCACTAGGGTTGCGATGAATACTTGTCAAAATTCTTTAGTTATTTACATGGCCCGTGGTTGCTATGGTATGTAAGTGTTTACTTCTTCCAAATCGATTGTCATTAAAAAATACCACTAAAAAATACCACTAAAAAATAATAATGATGTTACTATAAAATTGTATGCAATACTTTGTTTTACTAGTCTTAATTAACCTTGTGAAAGGTGTTATGAGTATTACGTTCTTGGATACTTCCTTGCCAAAAGTGTAATCTGAAGCTTATACAGGACTACGGGCGTGTTGTAGCAGTACATGGCCCTACTTATGATAAAATTTTTTATACGCTTGTAAAATTAATTGTTGTTATGGACTATAAATATTAAATAAAATAAATAAGTAAATAAATAATTAAATATTGTTGTGTTAAAATATAATATTGTAAAATATTTGTCCGTTTGAAATACATATATCTGTGAAATACATAAAAGTCTATGTGATAAAAAAATGAAATATAGCAAATCAACATTAGATACATATTAGTTTACATTCCTTAAACACACCGTTTACAAAATACTTTTACGTTTTTGTGGGAACTAGTGTGTAGGAATAAAAAGTCAATGTTGATTAAAAAACTACTAAGGAATTTCTGATGTTAGTTAAACTACTACATAAGTTGTTATTTATTATTTAAATGTATGACTTTTTTGTGATAATTTAATACCTATATAATTCATAAATATTAATAATTTGTTATATTACTAAATAAATGAATAAATAGAAAATAAAAATTATATGTACAAATTATATTAAATTCCAATGCTGTGAATTTTATGGACATCAATTAAATAAATGATAATATTTGTTAAATGTAATCTTTATTTTAAAATATAAAAATATGTTTAAATATGTAAAAATATATATAAATATAGGTAAAAAATATATTCATTGCTATGAATAGTGAGAGCGTACTGTATTTACATTTTTACTACGGTGTCATTAAGAACAGTAATCCTACCCAAAAGAAAGACTCAAAACGAGTAGCCATTAACGTGCACTACTACATTGAAATTAGGTGAAAGTGAACTTTGTTTTTGTTAACTAAGCTGGACATAGAGAGAGCTTTTGACAGAGTAGAATGGTTGTCTTTTTGCTGTGATGCAACACATGGAGCCTCCCTAATAATGTAACACATCTTAATTGATAATGTCCTGAGTCGTCTTCTGCGAAGATTAAACTAGGGGCTAGGCTATTGACTACTTTCTCATTATGTATGAGCTCTTTGCAAAGCTGTCCATTGCCTCCCTTATTGTTTTCATTGCATCTGTAGCCCCTGGCCTTAAAGCTCAGGATACTTATTACAAGGCTGAGAACATAAACTGTTATGTGCTGATTTTCAGGGGTTGGTTAAGTAGAGGAGATGAGTATCTTTTTCCCCACTCCAGGGATTCTTCAGCAATCTGGTGGCTTTTTTCAGGTATGAAATAAATGCAACTGAAGCTGAGGTAGTTCAGTTTACAACCCTTCCCTTCCTATTTTGTGTTGCTGTATATCCCTTCCTTAAGCAAGGCTATATATGAGCTTATGTCTGAATAAATGGGTTTTAACTGCTACTTTTATATTTCAGAAATTTAAGGAGCCACATAACGATGGCAGTTGTCATGTCTGGTATGTCTCTCAGGGTCCAAGCAATAGGATTGTTTGTCCTTCCACTAGTGCTGTAAGTTGAACACGCTCTTCTCAGTTATATAGCCTCTAAGCACTGGGCAGCTGTCTGGAATTGGGTCTTAAATTTTGTATTGGCTGGGGAGCAAACCTAGGATTTAGGTAGTAGCACCCCCCACCCCTTAGAGTAGGGTGGAATTGGGCTCCCAAATTTAGAAAAATGTGCAATGGCAGCTAGACTGAAAACTTATGAGTTTGATTGTACCTGCTAGTTTCTCATGGGAAGTTGATTATCATAAGTGGAATTAGTTGTATATACCAGTATAGTTTAATTATGAATTTGATTTGGGGGTAGTGAAACATTTCGTTTTTCACTAGGCAAGACTAAAGCACTTTTTTTGAAGTCTGAACTCTGCCCTGTCACTGATTGCTAGTTTAAATGTCTTGCCCCCCATATTTTTAAGAATTGAGAAAATACCCTGATTTGAATTAGTGGGAATAGTTATTCAAGCAGGAGGTATATTACCCTGGATGGAATTTAAAACTTTGTTTGGGATGGCAGGATTCAGCCTGCTGTTGGCACCTTGCTCTAACTAAACAGCTCACTTGGGGAAAAGTATTTTCTGTACTCTGTTATGGAACTTACCTTTTAGTATAAGTTTTTGGAATGTAGACATTAAGTCCTGATTAAGGGGCTCACATCAGATTGTTGTCAATAAATATAAAATCCTGTTGGATTATTTTACATTCCAGCCGTAATTCCTAGGATGTTTTGGGGTTTACTGACCTGCATGTTGGAAATGTGGCAGGGGTCTGATGATAGGTGACTGGCTTCGTGTATTTTTGGGATTACCCTAGAATGCTTTCTTTTTGGCAGCATTTGCAGAGCATCATTGCCCAGGTACTGAAAGTCCCCCCACCCTTTTCTTGGACATTTCAACTAGACTGTATTCCTTCAGACAGCTGCTCTCCCCTGGAATCTTCTATTAACTTGTAGGTTTTATTTGGCAAATGATGTACAACTCTGGTGTAACTGAGGCATGGAAGCAGTGTAAGTTCCTACACCTTAACAATCCGCCCATTCTTGCATCTGATCATAAGGGAATAGAGTTGATGCCTTGGTTTAAGCCGTAAAGGAATCCATAAGGAGAGTAACTGGAATTTAGAACCTTGGATCTGATGTCAATTTTCATTCATTCCTCAACACTTCAGTTCAGATCCGACTCTGCTACTTTTTACAGCTTGTGAATACTGGAAATCCTCAAGCTCCTCCCTTGCCCACAATGTTCTAGTCTCCTACTGTACCTCAGATCTCATTTGCGACCATGTCCATATGCGAAGGCAGCAAATGAGATCTGAGGTACAGTAGGAGACTAGAACATTGCCTCCCTTGCCCACAATGTTCTAGTCTCCTACTGTACCTCAGATCTCATTTGCTGCCTTCGCATATGGACATGGTCGCTGTGAGCTCTCGAGCTTTAGTGGTTTCCTGTTAGGTAAGTGAACAATTTTTTTTAGCTTTAGTCTTTCATATCTGTTTTAGTTTAATCCCTCCCTTATCTTACACTTGACTCAGTTTAACTTAAAATCTGATATCTGTTTTCATCCATTCCTCAACAGTTGGATTCAGATCCAATTCTGACATTATTTTAGCTCGTGGCCACTAGAAAACTCTTGAGCTTCTCCCTTACCTGTATGCACTATCCCCAACATACCTCAGAGCTCGTTTGTCACTTGCATTTGGATGTGGTTGCTTTTGAGCTCTCAAGCTCATTAGCTTGAGAAGATAAAACAATCTTTTTTGTATTTCAGTAGTTTAAATATTAACACCTCCCTTTCTTATATGGTTTGTCAGTTGTTACTTTGCAGAGTTGGTAATTTTGTTTCCCTTACCTCTTTATACTTTTAGTGCATACTTTAATATCATTCTTGGTATATTTCTAATTTTCTATTTTTCCTAGCTCTCTATGCTCCCTCTTTATTATTAGATGATAGCTGTAGCACGTATTATCCTTTGGGGGTAATTTGCATATTTCCTATAGTGCATCAGTCACAACTGTTTTTACGTGCTACTTTTTAGCTTTACAAACATTTGTGTTTGTCAGCTTTTTTTCCAAGTTGTTATTCTGTGTAATTTGCACTCGCTGTTTTAGCTTGTCAGTTGGGATTTTCTGTAGTCACCTTATTGCTTATAGTCATCAGTTAGGTAGACCACCATGTATTCACAATCAGACATTCCTCCTAAGCTGTACTAAAGATATCTCTGAAGAAAGTAATTTGTATATCTGGAACTGTGCTTTGATGGCTCGAATAAACGTGATGGACTTCCTATGAGATTCTGACTGCGTCTTTTTTGTGTTCAATTCATTTGTTGGGCAGAATCTGTTATCCAACCAAGGATTGGTGTGGCACTTCTGAGAGTTCGTTCTACAGCTGAGTAGTGTGAGTTTGGTTCTGTGTTTGCTGTTTGGAAACATTAATCTGCGCTTCATAAACGCACTTGTGGGTGCATCACATTTCAAAAGCTCTGTTACACTGCGGTACCACTGCAGCACTGCTCCCAAAGAGGTATTACTAGTGGCATTTTTTTCCTCCATGCTGGGATTCCTATACTCTATCCCCTGAAGGCTACTTCAAGGATCCTTAGCTCTCTATGCTAAAGAAAGAAAAATGTTTTGCTTGTCCTTTCTAATTTCCTTCCAGGGATATGTCTGGAAAGGGTCCATCTGGTTTTAAGAAGTGCCAGAAATGCAGACACAAGTTGTAGTTTTCTGGCAGTCATGCCTTATGTATGTATTGTTTAGGCCCCAAGCATTTACAAACTCTGCTATTTGAAAGGGTTTCAATCCACAAATGATCACGGATAGAAAGAAGAAACTTGTTTTGAAGGTGCTACTAACCTCTTCATTTTCAGAGGCTATTCTGGGGCTCAACCCCCCCAATCAAAACATAGGGAGCCTTCTACCAAGCCTTCTGGTCCTTCTGGATCCTCTACCCCCCTCATCAGATCCTAGTATCGAACCACCAAGGAAAAAAAAACAAAAAATCTGATCTGAAGATGCTCCAACCCAGTCGGTGTGGGAGTCAAAAAAGCGCTTCTTTGGATCCTAGCTTCTCTGATCTGAAGCCTTTCCCCAGGACACAGTATTCTCCCACTATTGACCTAGTACCCTCTCGAGTACCTTCCTTGTACCGTGAATCCCACCTGCACTGTAGATCTCCATTAGTGACATCTTCCTTGTTCTTCCAGAAGTCTGACTGAGGCTGATGTTGACAGAGTGATGAGGAAATTCCTTTCAGTGCAGATACAGATGGAAATTCTCCCAGCTCCTACCCCTTTGAGTCAGGAAGTCCTTGTTTGTACTACACCACTGAATTCTGCTCCTTCTCCGATCTGACCTGTCATTTTAGAGCCCTTGAATCAGTGGGACCATCTGTATTGGATACAAAAATTAATGTCTTCATCTTTGAGATTTTCTCTGAGTGCACCAGCTCCAATGGCTTCAGATGCAGACAGCTCTTGGAGCTGAAGCGTCCCTGTCTGATCCAAGGCATTAGTCGACTTTGAAATTGTCGGACCGTCTCTGCCTTTCAGAGCCTCAGCATTGGCCAGTTTGGGTGGACTGCCTTTGGGGCAGTAGCGTGGCTTCTCTGTACCATTGGCTGCTTCTTCCTGGGGTGCTCCACTGTTGAGGTGGTGGAGAGGGTGTTCTCTATCTCTGCAAGATAGACTGTTCCTACCCCCTCAGATCTCCCCTCTGGATCACGTACGTCTTTGTGCCTTGAGCCCCCAGCATTCTGTGCCACAGGGCAGCCAGCCCAAAGTCTCCAGCCTTCCCAGCAGGGTATTACTATTTCTTACAGTACTTTTTGGAAGTAACCCACCGAAGAAGTCCCTAGGAAAAGGAAGTGCAAGAGGAGACGCATGGATTCCTCTCAAGAGTCTGTCACCGAAGATACTGATTTCGATGAGGGGGAAGGGTACAAAAGATCACCACCCAAAGACGTCTCATTCGGAGACATCCTGAGATCCTTAAGCAGAGGTGTGGTTGGTCTGCCGATAACCCTTCCCCAGAGGAATCTGTATTCCTGGAGGCCTTTGGTTCAGGTCTAACTACTTCCTGGGTGACTCTGCTAGCCAATGAGCTCATTAACTTTATCTCTAGGTGGTTATGGAAGGAACCATACAGTTGAGCCAGTCCCCAAAAGACCGGATCGGATTCTGGCACCACCTACAGGAAGGGAATTTTGGAGCAAAAGAGTACCCATAAATGCTATGGTCGTGGCGGCGGCCACGAAGAGCGAGCTTGAGGAGCAGAGTTCTATCCATCCAGCTAATGGAGAGTTAGGGGCTTTGGACAGGTTTGGGAAGCATGTATATGTCTCAAATCACTTAACTGTTGGACACACTTTACAAAACTGCATAGGGATCTGATAAAGGAACTTTCAAGCTGAGACTCCGGCTTCTGTGGTATCACAATTGGCTACCCTGTAATCTGTTTCCAACTCTGCAATGAGGCTCATCTCACATGCAGCTTAAGGTACATCAAGGGTGGCAGATTCAGGCATTTCCATTAGGATGCATGTCTGTATGCGTGTGTGTGACTGTGCGGAGACTTTCAGGTCTTCATCAATGCTCCTTTTGCTGGAAGTTCTTTATACAGCCCTAAAGTGACGGACACACTTTCCAGGTGCGAGCAAGATGAAAAATCCCTCTCTGCAATGTGAGTATGTTTTTTGACCCCTCGAAGGACCTTTCCCAGGAGTCAATGAGGAGGGCAAAAAATGTTCAAGAAGTCCTAGGGTCCTAGCCAAGATCCATATGGAGATAGTGATCCAAGAGGCAGAAGAGGGCATTCAAATGTGAGATGCCACCCACATGGCAGAGGAGGCCTGCAGAACAAAAGGTCTAGAGAGTCCTCTGACTTTACCACTGCTCCTGAAAGGAAGCCTGATTGTCCCCCTTTGGAGGCAATCAAGGGTCATTTATCTCTGCACTAGAGAGCCTGACTAGACTTTGCAAAAGATACTTTGGTGCAGAGGATTATTTCTAGAGGTTATAGAATTCCCTTTTCCCTACTGCCTCCACCTGTATGCAGATTTCCCGATTGTTCCACCCAGTCAGAGGAAAGCAGCAGCACTAGAAATTCAAAGGTTGCTAGAAAAGAGTCATCCAAGAAGTCCCACCTGACCAGATAGAATCTGGAATTTACTCAGAATTCTTTTTAATGCCAAAGAAAATGGGTTTGGAGACAAATTTTGGATCTCTCCAGTCTGAACAAAGCAGTTCAACATATGAAGTTTTGAATGGTCACAGTTCAGTCCATTCTGCCCTTTTTTATGCAAGGACAACTGGATGTGCTGGATAGACCTTCAGGATGTGTACTCTCACACAAAAAAAAAACAGTCCAGAAGGTATTTACGCTTCCAGCTGGGAGCCAGTCATTACCAGTTCAGAACAGTGCCCTTTGGCCTCACCACAGCCCCCAGGGTTTTCATCAAATACATGGCAGTGTGTGTGTGTGTGGGGGGGGGGGGGGGCACTTCTGAGGAAAACAGTCCAAGGGACTTAGTCCAGTGAAGAGGCCAGGACTCTTATCAATGTCCTGGAAATGAGAATAGTGCTCTTAGCATTGCAGGCCTTCCAAGGGACTCTCCCTTTCAGGACAATTACAATTCAGACAATGTCAGTGGTTTGGTACATCAACAAACAAGGAGACACCAGGTCTTGCACCATGGGTTGAGAAGCTGTCAGTGTGGCAATGGATGATCTCATCCAACCAATTTCTGATAGCAACGCACATTCTGGCTAAAATCCAACATGATAGTCGACGAATTGAGCAGTTCCATTCTATGAATTGCTGATTGAAACGGTGTCTGTTATTCTAAAAGTGTATTAGTTTTGGTTAAAGCACTTGGGCTTCAGGCCAGTTATTTTTCATTAAGAAGGTTTGTCGTCTGCACTCTTGTGGGAGGAGAGGCTAGATTATGCCCTTCTGAGCTGGGAATTTCTGGTTAAAAGCTTATTGTGCCTGCTTATTTGAACTGTTTCTTGCTGAAATTGGTGCACCTTGGTTGCTGTAGCATAGACTAGATTCAGGCATCCTGAATATAGTTTTGTTTGTATAGCTTGAGCACTAATCCAGGCCATCTCTTTTGGAGAAGGTTCCCCTGCACCCTAGTGCAGGAGTGTGCAGTTGGAACTTGTCTGATTGAAGACTGCTGGAACAGGGCTCAGTTTTGAGCTTTTTTTACTGGTTAATTGGGTAATTTATTTAAATCACTTTGCTCGTTTTCTATTGATACATAAAACATGCACTTTATTCATCTGCTTTTACTGTATTTGTTTCTTCCTACTTTATTACTTTGTTTTGCCTTTGCTGCTTATTCTTAAAAGTACTTAATTGCATTTATTCTGCTGCATTTATTACTGCTTGTTAGTAGCCCGATTAAATTGTAACTGTTATTCTAAGCCTTTGGTTGAAGCACTTTGGCTTCAGACCAGTTGTTTTACATTAAGAAGGTTTGTGGTCTGCACTGTTATGGCAGGACAGGTAGCTTACATCCTTCTAAGTTGGGAGTTGCTGATTGAAGGCTTAGTGTCTGTTATTCTAAAAGTGTATTAGTTGGTTTAAGCACTTGGGCTTTGGGCCAGTTATCTTACATTAAGAAGGTGTGGTCTGCACTCTTATGGGAGGAGATGGTAGATTCTGCCCTTCTGAGCTGGGAGTTTCTGGTTAAAGGCTTATTGTGCCTGCTTATATGAACTGTTTCTTTCTGAAATTGGTACGCCTAGTTTGCTGTAGCATAGAAGAAATTCAGACCTGCTGAATCTAGCTTTGTTTGTATAACTTGAGCACTAATCCGGACTACCTTTTATTGGTGAAGGTTCTCCTGAACCCTAGTGGCAGGAGTTACTTGGAACTTGTCTGATCGAAGACTGCTGGAACAAGGCTCAGTTTTTAGCTTTTTATTGGTTAATTTGATTAAATCAGTTTGCTCATTTGCTATTGTTAGGTAGGGTTAAACTATTCCCGCACCATAAAGTCTGCTCTTCAGATTTTCCCTTGGAACCAGCCAGTTTTTTAGTTTTAGCACTAAAATCTGTTTCTTTGAGCTCAGCACTTCAGAACTCGTAAGCACTGAATAAGCTACAAATTACCACAGCACTCACTTGTCTAGAGGAAAACAGTTTTTAGTACTTAATAAATAAGCACCTATCCAGGCATGTCTAAGGGTCAGCTCCCTGTGTTTTCTCCTGTCTAACTGATGAATCTGGGCATCTTGGGGCAATACAGCAATTGCCTCATGTACACAGACAACCCTCTCCTCCTACCACCCAGCACTACAACCTGTAAGAGATGCACTTGTATAGCCAAACTGGAAGCAAAGCTCTCTTCACCCAAGGCTAGACAGTCAAGAGGAGAGGGTAAACACTTGCACCACACCACACTCCTCACATATTCCCTCAAAACCTACACCACCAAAACACACACAAACACGAAAAACACACCTACATTCATGGAGGCTCTCCGTAAAAATCTGCTCAAGCAACAGAGACCTCCAAAGCAGAAACACAAGCAACCTCCACCCTCCCAACAAAACCCAAAATGACACACAGCCCACAAACTCGATGTGCCACTCAACCACGGTGTCTCCAGCAAGTCCTCAAAGTCTTCTAAGACTTCTGAGACAAAAAAAATCCAAGAAATCTTTGACATCGGCGCCACAGACATTGGAGCCGACTGTCTTGTCATTTCGGAGACAGTCCCCAGTCCTGGAACCAGTATCTGAAATAGCCAAGTCTACTCTTACAGTCCTTAACACCCTTGGTCCATTATTCTCTGTCATCTATTAGCCTTTCTGATCTGGATGTGGATCACGTGGTGCAGAAGCCGTTACAGGCACCGGCCTTTGCAAAAATTTTGTCGGCTTTGACCCAAGTGGCTTTGGAGCCGAAGTCCCTTATGCCATCTACAACTCTTCCTCCTCCGGGCCATACTGGTCCTTTGGAGCCGGAAGAGTCTGACTTGTTGATTTATGGAGCCTTCGGAGCCGATGCCTGCTCCAGTGAATTTGGATCTGTTTACTCTGACGTCCTCGTTGCCGATCAAGGGCTCTGAGCCAACACTCTCTGGTCGGGTCCAGGGAGGATAGTCTGACCGACTTGGTTCCAACTCTGCCTCTTGGGGCTACGGCTCAGATGAGCTCTGCTCCTACCTCAAGCTCTGAGCCCACTCTCCCGGTGCTGGGGCATATCGACTGTTTCCTTGGATCCACCGGTCCCTTCGCATCAGAGCAGGGATGCCTTCGAAGCCATGAGGAGAGTTATGTCTCCCAAGACCTCCTCGACCTCCAGTCAGACTTCTTCCTCCCCTAAAGTGCCTGTCTGCTTCTGCTTCACAGATCCTGGCCAAGCATAGAGACCCAGAACCTCAGGAAGCCCCATTGCGTGTCCCATGCTCTTCCGAGACCTCACCAGAAGCTCCCATTGATGAGGTTCCCAGGAAGAGAGTTTGTAAGTGGAAACATCTAGACTCCCCACAGTCTGATGTCTGATACTGACTTGGATGAATCGGAAGGGTACCTACGGTCCCCCTCTGAGGATATCTCATTTGCTGAGATACTAGATATCCTTAGGCAGAGGGGTAACTGGCAGTCCCAAAACCCTACTGAAGATGAGTCTGTTCTCCTGAAGGCTTCGGGTCTCAGCCCTCCACCTCTTGGGTGTCTCCGCCCTTCTATGAGCTGATCTCACGAAGGACTTGGGAGTCTCTGGATACCATGGAACCTGCCCCTAGGAGGCTTAATCAGTTTATCTCTGTTCCCCAAGACTAATCTTTTTTGACCAAAGGTGTGCCAGATGATGCCATGGTGGTGGCAGCAGCCACCAAAAAGGAAATGTCAGAAACTTCCTTGTCTATCCATCCTCCTAACAGAGACTCCAGGATCATGGATAGGTATGGGAAGTGCACTTTCAGTTCAGCGACCTTTGCACTCCGCTCAACTACTGAACCCATTTCACGAGACTACAAAGAGATCTCCTTAAAGAGCTGGGAGATGCTCTTCAGGGTACAGTAGCTGCAGGAGCTTCAGACAGTTTCCTCCCACCTTGCTACCCTCAACTCGGTTAACTCGTCTATGCGCCTCATCTCTTATGCAGATGATGGGACGAGTAGGGCAGCGGGTACAGGAATTGCTCTTAGCAGGCACTCCTGGATGCGCTTGTGTTCCTTCACAGAGCCCTTCAAGTCATCCTTTATGAATACCCCTTTTGAGGGCTCATCTCTTTTCGGGCCCAAAGTCAAGGAAACTTTGACCAGGTGTGAGCAGGCAGGAAACACTCTGCTGTCGGAGTCCGTTTTTCCACCCCTACCAAGACCCTACCCCAAGGGTGGTTCCAAAAAGCCAAGGAGCTTTTAAGGACACATGTGGTGAACCCCCCTCCAGGGGCAGAAGAGGGGGGCAGTAATGGAAGACATCGCCCTTGCAGCAGAGGGTGTTTGCAAAACCAGGGTGACAGAGATCACTTCTTTGGGAAGCCCTTCCAGCGCTCCTGAAAGGAGGCCCGACTGTCCTAATCTGGAGGCAGTCGGAGGTCGCTTACTTTACCTAAATGCCTGACTCGAAATAAACGACAACTGGGTGCAAAGTATCATTTCTAGAGGAGACTTCATTCCTTTCGCCACACCCCCTCCACCGACAAGGAAAATCCCGAACGTTCCACCCAGTTACAGGGAACAAGCAACAGTAGAGGTCCAAACGTTGCCAAGAAAGTTATCCAACCAGTACCAGCAGACCAGACAGGATCCAGAGCTTACTCAAGATTCTTTAAGACAGGACTGGAGACCTATATTGGACCTCAGCAGGCTAAACAAATCTGTCAGAGAAGTTTCGGATGGTCACGCTTCAGTCGATACTTGCCTTCTTAGGGAAAGACAGTTGGATGTGCTCTACAGATCTCCAGGATGCGTACTACCACATAAAAATGGCCAGACCATCCAGGGATCATCTGCACTTCTGGCTGGGAGCCAGTCATTACCAGTTTCAAGCCCTGCCCTTTGGTCTCACTACAGCCCTTGTCTCTTTTATGGCTCCCAAATCCTCACTAACCTACAGGCAACACTACTGATTATGATGGAAAATGCATATCACAAAATAGGTAGATTTGCCGCCAACACTCAACCTAAATACCATCACTGATTGGCTTTGAAAACACTGAACTGGCTTTAGTTCCCCAATCAACTTATTTTCTATAAACAATATTATGCACTCCATTCTCTACAAACCCTTCTGTACTAACATTTCCAGCATCTTAAATTACTACCTCCCAACCAGAAAACTTAGAAGCACCAACCAAAACCTCCTTGACATCTATAAACCTAAAAAATCAGTTGGTGAAACCCTCTAGAACTGTCTTTCCTCTATGGAATAAGCTACCTTTAACAATCAGATCTATTACACAGCGCCTCTCATTTAAAATCGCCCTCAGTCCATTTTACAAATACCTGACTTGCTCCTGTACACAGCCACCGTTAACTTAATCACCTGACCCTCTTTGCATACACCCCCTTCTCAATTTGTATGTAATTCTCGCTACAGAACTCTTAAATCTTAATACCTTTTTCACTCCGTTTCTCCACTACACATATTTACCTCCCTCCCTTCTTTTCCCTCTTAGCTTACTCCCCTTTCTCAGATTTCACTTGATTCTAACTACTACTACTGTCCTCTCTTATTTACAAAGTGAAAAAAACTATAATTTTCCCTCTTATCCATAGCCATACTTTTTCTATCACCTTCCCCTCTGCTTCTGATTACTGATGTACATGCTTTTGCCTGTAAGAACTAAGATTTGATGGTAGAGTACCTCTGTACTCTTTTTCTTAAACTGAGTTAGTCATTACTTCCCCTCTATATGGTGTAGTCCTTATGTATTGGAGAAGTATGAAAGACTTAACATTTGGTTTTATTGCCTTTTTTGTAAATAACACCTTTAAACTCGTTAAAATTGTGAATCCAAGCATTGTAATGCATGTTTATATTACCTCATGCATATTGTATTGTTTGTAAACATTTTTATGGTGTATGTAATACTTTGTGGAGCGTTTCTCCCCGGGCCTCTGCTGAAAAAGGGCACAAGCTCAGTCAGACATTCCCGGTCAACAAATGTCAAATAAATAAAATAAATTACTAGAAAATGGAAATCAAAATCTAAACCAACTTTATTCCAAGTAGTGAATATTGTCATAGAGATAAAAGAACAGGAAGTGGTATCTTTAGAAAAGGATAGGGGTAAATTACATAAAAAAATGGAAATTGTGGGAACAGTACATACAGAAAAATGGTTTGGAGGAGGAATAAGGTTTAAGCGAGGGCAGGAACTGAATTTATGTAGTGTTTAGACTATATATCACATCTGTTGAATATCCTATAATGTTTGTAAATGTGACCTTGTTAATATGGTTTGATTACTTTTATACAAGTTTGCCTGTGTCAAAAGTGATGATTCAGTAAGGTTTTAAAAAAAAGAAATGAAAAAGAAAAGGTGCAGAGCCTTACAAAACTACTCCCAACATTGCCTCCCTCAACCAATGCTCAACCAGGGAATTCATAAGGGCTCTAAGGTTCATGGCACCTACTATTCCCAGTGCTCTCCCTAACCAGACTGTATACGAGTAGAATCCAGTGGTACATATAAGCAGTTTGATCTTGACATTCTCACCCTGTAGAGTATGTGATTCCCCTTTTACCCTGTCTTAAACAAGAACTCTTATGGTGGAAGGATCGGGCGAAACTGAACTCGGGACTTCCCTTCACTCCTCTACCCCCTGTTCAAGAAATGCACACACACCTTGGACGAGGCATGAGGGGACCTGGACAGGTACCCAACAAGTACAGGGCAGATGACAGCCAATGCTACCAAAGGAACACAGTGTGAAGGAAATGAGGGCCCTCATCCAGGCTGCTCAGGTCTTTTTACATCTCTGGAAGCCGGGTATCCTATGAGTGTTCACAGACAACACAACAGTAATGTGGTACACAAGCAAGGAGGGACTGTATCTTACCAATTGTGCAGATTGGCACAGAAAAGGCCTAGGACCTTGCCACCCAAAAAAAAATGTGGCGCTCAGCCATATACATCCCATCACTCGACAGTGTATTGGCATACTCTAAGCAGGTCTTTGGAGGACCCTCTTGAATGGACTTTGAAACGGACAAGTTTTCTAGGACATCCTTCACTACGGGGACTCCTCCAATAGACCGGTTTGCTTCAGAGACCAACAAGCCACTTCCACTGTTTTACACCTGGGACCTTTGACCCTCGACTTGGAAGATGGATGCTTTCACTTTTCAGAGGACATGGAATTCCTGTACACCTTCCTTCAACTACCTCTCATTCCAAGAGTTCTAAAGGTACACAGAAAAATCAAAACTCTTGCTAGTAATTCCCTTTTGGCCAATACATTATTGGTTCCCTCTCTTTTACTTTTAGCCACGGGCAAGTACTACTAACTCGCACCAAGCAGATCTCATCACAACATAAAAGGTTGCTACGTCACCCCATTTGTCATTTCTAAACCTAACTCTGTGAATGATAGTGTTCTGATTCCTTACAGACACCATTTTCTGAGGTTAAGGTTCTTCAAGAAGGCTGGAGACCCACCACTTGAAAATTTTAGCCAAGGGAAGAGATTCTCATATTTGGTGCCAAGGGAATGGGCAGGACCCTATCCAATAAGAGCTACCTTCCATTCTGAATTGTGTGCGAGAGCGCTTACATACAAGTCTGGCCTGTTCTGTCAAAGCCCACGTGTCACGTATCTCTACTCGTCTTACCTGTCACTACCCCACTTATGTCTAAATCCGAGGTCGTTATTGCCTAAAGAGGTCCTGCATCCTAAGACACCTAGAAAGCCCATTGTCCTTCCACTTGTGACCTCAACTTTGTGCAGGAAAAGCTAACCTTACCTCCTTTTGAACCAGCAAACCTCAAGTTTTGCACCTGGAAAACTAGCATACTTTCATGCCTCATTTCATCTAGGAAAATTTCAGAGTTCCAGGCACTAGTGGCCATTCCTCCCTTTATTTCTCAAAAAGACAGGGTGACCCTCAAGGCTGAGCTTTCATTCATGCCTAAAGTAGTGAACAAACTATCATTCAGGCCTTAAATCTACCTACCTTCAATCCCCAGAAGGAGGAGCAAGAATGTTGTATTGTTTGGGCATTCTTAGACATTTAAAGGAACACTACGGGCAAACAATGAAAAAACATATATTTGTTTATCTTGCCATGATTTACTGCACTTCCTAAAGCTGTCTGCAGCAAAATAAGTGCTCTTTCCTAATTTTATTTATTTTTTTACTCTTGTCTGCCCTCATGGGGGCAGACATTGTGATTCCTTTGGAAAGCTAAATCTGTCTCAATGCACAGAATGTGAGAACAAATAGCCCTACCATTTGTTGTCAGACTAGACTTCCATTCACTTAGAATGGACCACCTGAAAAAAAATGCCAAGTTTGAGAGTCTGCAGCTCATGTGTCATTGACTGGTATGTGCTGAGTTTTACAAATGTTCCTACTGATAATGTACTACACATTCTCTGAAAGAAACTTGCAAAAGTGTCAACAAATTACTGAGATAAAAAAGACTTTTCACAAGGAGCAGTTTTGCAAGTTTCAATTCCTGGCCAAGTTACTCCCATCTCCCCTCCTTCAGTGGGCTACAGTCTCACATTTCCAGCTTTACTAGATTCAGCTATTTAGTCAACTTTGCATGACAACAGACATAAAAAAATCACAGCCTGGTGTGCCACTAAAACTGTTCCCTTATATGTCTCTTCACTTCTGAATAGCATTTCTCCAGGAATATAAAAAAAAAGCACACACATCAGTCCAGAGCTTGGGCCAATCTGTCCATTTCTTAATGTGCACAGTAAAACATTCAGTTTATAATGCATTCTAGCTGCTGACATGGTTATCTTTACATAGTTATTCTCTTATAGCATAACCTGAACTTATGGTATTCAATGCCAAGCTTTACAACAGTTCTCAGTTTCTTAACAATGACCTCCCAAGCCTCTGATGTGACCCAGTACTTTGTCAATATACTGTAAATACATAAATACAAATATCTGTGCACATATGACACGTACAATAATACACACATACCATCATTAAAACAAGGTAAATGCAATATAAATCATATCAATATAGTTATGCTTTCTAGTTTGACCCAGTTTGTCTATGGAAACTTCTTTTTGAATTTATGTTCATGCAGTTGTATATTTGTTGTATATTATCTTGTTTAATTGTTTCTCAATATTCTAACCACTGTGTATACTGCATCAATTGTAAAACTCTGATTTTACTCCTTTTATATTTTTTATGCTCTTTGTACAAAATAGCTATGTTTGTATAATTTATTTTTATTATTTTTTATAATTGTTTACTATGTATCTGGAGCTTTTCTCCCCCAGCCACCGCTGAAAACTGTCATCTTGTGTCCAGTCGGACTAACCTGGTAAACAAATGGAAAATAAATAAAAAATAAAATATACTAAGAAAATCAATCAATATACCAAGAAAAATCCAAAACTTAAGAAAAAAAAACACGGAAGGAAAATGTTTCCTTGATGCTGTTATGAAAATCCCACTCACTTATTCAGATATTACGGGCAAACATATATATATATATATATATATATATATATATATATATATATATATATATATACACACACACACACACACCATAACATACATCATATATTAGGTAAAACAACGTACCCAACCCACTAGTCGTAGGTGAATCTATAGTCAGGCACACTGATGTCCCACTCACCGGGCTAAACAAGGAGAAGGTTACTGTCAGCTGCCTGTCTGGTGCCAGGATCTGCCACATAACCCACACACTCGGCTCACTCCACAACAAGTAGAAATATGACTCTGTGATTGTCCATGTTGGTGTGAATGACCTGAGACGTACCTCCCTGGACTACATGAAGAGAGACATGGAAGAGCTCTCCGATCTTGTAGCCCATGGAGGTATGACCCTAGCCCTGAGTAGCATTCTGCCATCGCCCAGAATAATACCGCAGTACAAGGACAAAATGATTGACTTAAACAATTGGCTTAGCTTCTTGTGTCATTCTAAGTGGATCCAGTATCTGTCTGCCTGGGACGACATGGTCGACAGACCATGATGCTTTGCCAGAGATGGCCTGCACCTGTCACCCATGGGATTCCGGATACTGGCTAAGGCTCTTGCCGCCCCTATAGTGCCTTTTTTAGACAACTTTCAAATGTAACAGGAACAGGCAAGCAAAAACTGAGGGTAATGCTACTCAATGCTAGATGTCTAAATCTCAAAATGCACTCACTCAAGGCACTCCTTAAAATGGAGAACATAGATACCTGTGCAGTGACTGAGACCTGGTTCAAGGCTCCAAAGAGCACCCCTGCACTACTAGGCTATAACTCATACCACACTTTTTGGCCACATAATCTGGACCGGAACATCAAAGGCGGAGGTGTGCCCATATTCATTAAGGATATCCACACCTCTAGGCTAGTTGCTCAGCATAATGCATCCCAGGTTATCCAAGTGCAGCTAACTCTGGGCAAAACTGCAATCCAAATTGTAGCTTGCTACAGATCCCCCATCATGCCCCAGCATTCCCACTCCTCATTTCTTGATATACTGGAAAATATTAAGGTTCAAATACCCTGATAATGGGCGATTTCAAATACCTTACCATTAACTGGGAAAACTACTCATGTACCAACTCCTTCACTCAATGCTTTCTGGAATTTCTAAATTCCAGTGCCCTGGATCAACTTATCCACACCCCCACCAAGGGCAACAATATCCTAGACCTAGTCATTGCCATCATGAGTGACTGGTGTTCCACACCCAAAGTCATCTCCTTGTTGGTCAGATCCGACCATAAGCTAATCACCCTAGATATCCACATCCCACCCCCACCCCACATTAAGGAAACCACGGTAACAAATTTCTCCATAGCCAACTTCATGCTTCTCAAGACAGAAGTGGCGAACTTCATGACACCCATGCAGACGGCCAATACAGTTACAACTGCTGAATCCTACACAAATGCACTCTATAAGCACTTACATGAGTGCATGGATCATGCTATCCCAAACAGAACCAAGAAGCTATCCTCCAAAATAAGGAAGCCAATCTGGTGGTCCCCTGCCATAAACAAACTGTACAACAGAAGGAAGAAACTGTTGCAAAAGAGAGTAAAATCCCATGAGTGGTGGAGCTCCCTGGTCAGCCTCAGTAAGACGCTGAGATCCCTTATAAGAGCCTCCAAAGCTAGCTATGAAAATAAAATCGCCACTGATTCTAAGGTCAACCACAAAGCATTCTATAGCTATGTCAAGAATCTCAATGGCAACACCCAGATCTGCTCCGAGTTACAGCACAACGGCATGAAAATTACAGAACCAACTGATATTGCCAACATTCTGGCAGATAGGTTCAGTGCTAACTTTACCACCCTCTCACACCCTAAAGGGCCCATATCTATACTGGAAGAATGCAGAGTCCCTGTAATCACAACTACACAGGTAAAAGCTGCACTCTCTAAAGCCAAAAACGCAGCTTCCATGGGACTGGACAACATCCCAGGCTGCATTTTACACGAACTTCAGAACAAACTGGCTCCCCACCTAAGCACCATGTTCAATCATAGCCTCACATCAGGCTTTGTGCCCACTGAATGGTGCATAGCAACAGTTATCCCACTCCACAAAGGGGGGAGCCACCACTGATCCTGGGAACTATCGTCCTATTAGCCTGATGAGCTTGGTCTGCAAGGCCATGGAACATATCATCATGGAACTCATAAAGACATTGGTAACCTCCAAACTCTGGACCCCACCCAGTTCGGGTTTATGAAAGACAGATCATGCAACCTGAACCTAATCGACTTCTCTGAGGCAGTCGATGAAGCTAAGGTGGTTCACACAGCCTATCTTGACCTCGCCAAGGCTTTTTACACCATCCCCCATTCTGGAATTATAGCTAAACTCACTAAACTAGGTATAAATCCCTATGTCACAAGATGAGTTGCCAACTGACTCACTGACAGAACCCACACTGTAAAAGTTGCAGACTCCAAATCTGACATCAAACCAGTGACAAGTGGAGTACCACAGGGTTCAGTCCTGGGACCTCTCCTGTTTGGTATCTACCTCTCTGAAGTACAAGCTAACACAGAAGGCCTCTGGCTTACGAAGTTCGCAAATGACTGCAAACTAGGAGCCATAGTAGATTCCCCAAATGATGTGGACATCCTACAGAAGGGCCTCACTGAGACAGATGCCTGGTGTTAGAGCCATGGCATCAAGCTCCATGCCAAAAAGTGCATTGTCATCCCCTTTGGTAAAAACTCTGTACCCGTGAGCTACCGGTTCCACTTCATTTCATCGAAATTCAAATCATCGAGACCAAATCGTCGAAAACTCATCATCAAATCTCATATCATTGCAAACTATAAAGCAACTAGAAATAACATTCCACAAAGTTTTTACTATGTTTATGCGGGGGGGGGGCAAGCCCCCCTGCACCCCCCATGTGGGAGCCCCCCTGCACCCCCCATGTGGAAGCCCCCCACACCCCCCCGTAATTAAATATACCAACTCCAAGGTCTCACTACAGTGGGGGAAAACCCCACTGTAGTGCGACCTTGGAGTTGGTATATTTAATTACAGGGGTGTAGGGGGGCAGAGCCCCCCACATGGGGGGAAGCCCCCCTGCATAAACGTAGTAAACAGTAACTGGGATGTTATTTCTAGTTGCTTTATAGTTTTCAATGATTTGAGATTCGATGATACGAGTTTTCGATGAAATGTGTTTTTGACGATTTGGTCTCTATGATTTGAATTGCGATTAAATGAAATTTCGATGATATGAAGTGGAACCGAGCTACCACATAGGTGGTAGTCTACTTAACACCGAATGTGTGATGAGACCTTGGGACCTAGGTGGACAGTAGTCTCTCCTTTGATAATCACATCGCTACAGTAGTCAGGAAGTCCTCCTACATGGCACACCTCATCACAAAAGGGTTCTCATCCAGGAAAAAGAGGTCATTGTTCCCCTTTACTTGACACTCATTAGACCCATTATAGAGTACAACGCCCCTTTTGGAATGTACCCCACAAGACATTTGCAGCAGCTGGGAAGGCCGCAGAAGTACCTCACAAAGAGGATTACTGGCCTCAAACAGATGCCCTACACTGACCATCTAAAAAAATTCCAGCTTTACTCCTTAGCATATCGCCTACTCCAAGGTGATTTCTGCCTAACATATAAAGCTATGTCAAACCCAGAGCTGTTGGACATGCTACACCTAAAGAAATCCCAATCCCTCTGAGCTACACGCTCTAGGGACCTAAACCTTGTTGCCACAGTAAACAGGACATGCTGGAGATATAGATCCCTGTCCCAGAGACTTCCCATACTCTGAAACAAGCTACCCATCTATGTCAAGCAAAGTTCCTCATTAGCACTTTTCAAGAAAAATCTTTGAGTGGATGGGAGATAGGAAAATATACCCTGGGAATCACTTCTCTGGCTCTGCTCGACAGTGGCACAGGAAAATAACTTTCTTGGGTGGCATAAGCCAGGGAAACTTGTTGGCTAGGCTTACTTAGGCCCTTAGGCCGATAGCCTAGTAACTACCTATGAACCTATTATTAGACTAAATACAATATTATGTAACATTGAAATGTGCTAACATTATAAGGGTGACAATTCATTATTTAGCCATAAAGCAAATTTCAGAGTGGAAAAGTTCAAATAGTGGATAAAGAGGAGGGGGGGGGGAGAGAGAAGAAAGAGTGAGAAAAAGTATTTGTTAGAAGTAATAATTAGGGTAGAAAGGGAGGCAGGAGAAAAAATGAGTAAAGTAACATTACAAGTAAGAGGAACAAAACCAAAGAAAAGAATAAATAACATGGACAAGATTTACTGTGTGTGTGTGTGTGTGTGTGTGTGTGTGTGTGTGTGTGTGTGTGTGTGTGTGTAGTGTAAAAGAACTATAAAGCAAATCTGCACTGATACCTGCTTGCTGCCCTGCTGAGGGGGACACTTGTGCAAGTGCAGTGGACTGGCTCCAGTAGGAAGGGATAGCAGCATAACTCTCAACATTATAGAACAAGAAATCTGGACAAGGCCATAAATAATAGGGGACAAAGGCCCAAAAACAGGACAATTTATAAATATTGCACTTACAGACTTAGAAAGTTGATAAACAGATTTTGCATTAGAGTGAATTTTCTTAAGGATATGAAGTCTGAAAATCAAATGTTTGTCAACTTTCTGACTTCAGTGTTCAATGATTTGCCAGTGATTTGACAGAAAACTGCAATTCAGACAAAAAATCTTGACTTTCTGCAAAAATCTGTACTGTTGAGAGATATGGATGGGAGTATTGAACCAACACCCATCAATCATTTTCATTTGTTTGCCAAAGCCATTACAGCAGTGTTTTGCAGAGAGGTGGGAAAAGCCTTAAATTTGACTGGTATGTTATATGGGTGTGAGTAGCTGTGTTTGTGGAAGGTGGAGGTGTGCCTTTGTAAGTGTGGTGTGAATGTTATGGATTATGAAATGGAGAGATTGAGTAAAATTGTGCTCAGTGAAGTCCCTAGCAATTTCTTCACTGCTTGATACAGACATACACATTCCCCTATGTTTGTCAGTACTATGTTTGAGTGCATTGTTTTGGAGTGTGGTGTCACTGCTACAGCTGCTGCTACTACTCTTTCAATACAAGTATCTGCTTTGGAAGTTTTCTCCAGGAGTCTGTTGCTGAGAGGATGAGACTGAGACATGCTACAGGTATACAACTAAGACAAACTAGATAAAGCAATAGTAAGAAAAAAGTACTAGGTCACATCAGAGGCTTGGGAGGTCATTGTTAAGAAACTGAGAACTGTTGTAAAATGTATCATTAAATGCCATACGTTCAGGTTATACTATAAGAGAATAACTATGTAAAGATAACCATGTCAGCAGCCAAAATGCATTATAAGTTGAATATTTTACTGTGCACATTTTAAATGGATAGACAGGCCTAAACTCTGGACTGATGAGCTTTCTTTTTATTTTATTCCTGGGAAATGCTATTCAGAAGTGAAGAGACATAGAGACATTCAAGGGAACAGATTTAGTGGCACACCAGGCTGTGATTTTTTTTTTTTTTAGGTGAATTGTCATGCAAAGCTGACTAAATAGTTGAATCTAGTAAAGCTGGAAATGTGAGACACTAGCCCACTGAAGGAGAGGAGATGGGAGGAGTAACCTGGCCAGGAACTGAAACTTGCAAAAGTGCTCCTTGTGAAAAGTCTTTTTTATCTCAGTAATTTGTTGACACTTTTGCAAGTTTCTTTCAGAGGTTGTGTAGTACATCAGTAGGAACAACATTTGTAAAACTCAGCACATACCAGTCAATGACACACGAGCTGCAGACTCACAAACTTGGCAGTTTTTTTCAGGTGTTCCATTCTAAGTGAATGGAAGTCTAGTCTGACAACAAATGGTAGGGCTATTTGTTCTCAGTCTGTGCATTTTGGGACAGATTTAGCTTTCCAAAGGGATGCCGATATCTGCCCCCATGAGGGCAGACAAGAGTAAAAACAAAATAAAATTAGGCATGAGTACTTTTTTTGCTGCAGGCAGCTTTGGGAGGTGTAGTAAATCATGGCAAGATAAAAAATATACGTTTTCTTCATCATTTGCCTGTAGTGGTCCTTTAAGATGATATTTGATCAAAATAACATCCATTCAGAAATCTGTGGGTTTTTTTCATGGACTCTAAACTGAGTATCCAAGCAAACTATTGCAACCTGGGATTTGTAAGGCCATCTCTTTTTGTTTACTCTCTGTATGGCAAGTCCTTGCCCTCATGCCCTTGAGCTCAATCTGTCAGAGCTTTATCAGCCTCTGGAGCGTTCTGCAAATTAATGGATGCCAGGTCCATACTGGAAACTGCTACCTGGTCATCTGTCCACACTTTCACTAAACATAAGATTGATGCCTTTTATAGGTTCATAGGTGTTTACTTGGCTAACGACCACAAGGACCATTTTAAGCCTAGCCATGCATCCCAAATCTCTGACCAGTTCTGATACCCTTGATAAGTGTAAGCATGGGCCTGGGAGATTAACCATTTACAGGTTACCTGTGTCCATTAGAGACATATGTGCCAAACCAGGGATGAATTTCCGGTTTCCCATCCAATTGTCCAAGTTGTACTTTAATTGGGTTAGGGAGGAACTCTGCTTCACATGGATGGGGACCCTGTTCCATAGATAGGGTAGTCTCTGGGCCACATATTTCTCTCTCCAGCAGGACCTTTTTATATCACAGACTAGGTTTAAGTGTTTAGAATGGGTAATTCTCGTGCTGTTTGTTTTGTGGATATGCAGGAGGTCCGTCAGAGTGGGGCCTGACAATGCCTTGTATGCCAGGCATAGATCTCCCCTCAAAAGCCTGTAGGAGACAGAATACAGGGATAGGGCCTTGAGGTGGGCTGCATAGGACATATTACTTACTCCTTGTATTATTTTAGTGAGGAACCTCTGTGGGCATTCCTGTTGTTGGATATGCCTGGTTAGGTACATACCAAAGTGGGCATTGTACTCAATGATAGGTCTAATGAATGCTGAATACAGTGGAACAATGACTTCCTTGGACTTAAATGCCATACCTTTGTTTATAAGCTGAGCAGCATAGAATGATTTCCTCACCACTGTAGACGTGATGATCAAAGCCTAGATTACTGTGTGTTTCCAAGTCCCTGACTACTGGGTCAGCTCTAAGGGGTATGTTGTCAATATGATAGTTACCAGGGACGGATGACTTTCCAAAGGATAGTAGTATGCATTTCTTGACATTTAGTTTTAGTCCATGGCTCTGACACCAGTTGTTTCTGTGTCAGTCCCTCCTGGAGAACATTTGCGTCAGTGTGAGATTCAATGACCGCTCCTAATTTGCAATCATTTGCAAATTTAGTCAACCAGAGACCACTGGCATTGGCCTTGACATCTGAGAAGTAAATGCCAAGTCCCAGAGCTACATTTGCTAGGTCAGTCCTATCTGGCCTCTTGGTTCTACTACCTTTTAACCAACCATCTTTACTTTCTCTTGCTCTGGGAATTGCTCGTGTGTTAAGAATACAGCAGCAGTGATTTTCTTTCCATAACAGTTGATGTCATACTGATCATTGTTGCAGTATTCCTTCCCACCCTCCTCCTCTTCTCTGCTTAATTTTCCCCTTGATCTCTCTTGCACATCAGTTCCTATCCCATGGGAAGCACCCTAGCATATCGGGGCACTTTCTTACTACTTCATCCTATGCCTCACCTAGCTGACCAGTTTTCTATCTCTGGTCTTTAGGCCACTGCTGTAGGAGATAGTCTCAGGAATTGCACTTGGACTTCAACCTATATACCCCTATGCTTATGCTTGCAAGCTGAAGTCACAACGTTAGGCGTACAGTACTGGGAAGGTAACGTTTTGGTATCCCAGACAGACGGATGGACGATGACCCACGTGTTAGGAATACTGGTAAGGTATGTTCTTACACAAATGAAGTTTGTGACCACCCAAACCTGACACTGGCAGCTTTCCAGAACTCAGAATCTCCTCCTGACTCTGACTGGGGATTGGCTAAGCCCTACCCAACAGGGGAAGCCTAACCTCTGTCACAGTAAATCAGTTATTCACTCTTCATTGCCTGCTGAAGGATTTGCACAGTTGAATCTCCTCAGCAGCCTGCATTGGTGAATTATAGCATCCAGAAAAAGTGATGATCCCTTTGGAAACTTCCCACTGTCTTTTTATTATATACTTTTGTGTTTTCTTTTTTTAATTTAAAAAAAAAAAGTTAACTTACTGCTGTTAATTCCCCTGGGAGTTTAGATCTATTTGCTGTGTGGAAGCAGTTGATATTTTCCATTAATGCTGTCTTAGGCAGCCCTTAGTGATGTCAGTGTATTATTCTGGCTGGTGTTTATTTCCCCCCTGACTTGATGGATCCTGGTATGGCTGCCTTCCAATCCATTTGTATGTTAATAAAAAAAAAATCAAATCAACAAAAACATGCTTTGATCTACAGTTTGTGAAAGTGTTTTTATCTTAAGCTGGTCCACAGTGCGGTTACCTTTTTCCCCTTCATCCTCTCACTAAGCCCGCAATCCTGTGTGGTACAGGGGTCATGCACAACCACTCCAGGATTAGTACTTGGCTCATGTATGAGAGACACTTAAGGTTCAGGAGAGGTCTTGGTAAGAGGCCCTTTGCCAGACATAAATTCTGTCCCCAAATAATTTGTCCTCTAGTGTAATTCATACTAAGAGGAAGCAGAAAAGTCACCCCACAACAGCCCAGTCAAGTTGCTACCATGTATAGGGCTGATGTGCTTAGTTTAGCTCAGTGTTTCACAGTCCACTAACAGTTAAGTATGACTGTGGGGCTGCCTTCTCTAGAGACCGTCTAACCCTCCAGATTTTGATGGGGATTCTGATGCAGCCAGCAGTGAACAGTCTAGTCCGGCCAGTCTCATCTCTTCAGAAAGTGAACAGGTTAAAAACCCTAGCATGTTTGCAGCTTTCCACAGATGTTGGCTAGGTTTATCGATATGACTGGAAGCTGTCTGGAGCTTTGCTATAGATTGGCAGAGTTTGATTGTATTGAAGATGAGATTCTAAATGTTTTGGCTGTTCCTCTTCTGTTATAGACCTTAGAAGATATCTGTAAAACTGCATTTTAAACACCTTTGACTAGTGAACCAGTTCCTAAAGAGACTTTGAGGAAATACACAATGTACCTTTTCCAGCTGCCAACTCTTAACAAGAGAACCTTAGCTTCTTCTAAGACTACACTGCCAAATAAAATTATCAAATTAGAATCTCTGGGTGGGTGGGAGTTGACTTAATCTAGTAATTTAATCTTTAAAATTTTAAATTATCAGGGCTTTGCTGTATCATTGCCTGCTGAGCAGAAGTGTTATATGAATAGAATTGTTTATAATGTGATTCAGGTTTCATATAATGCTTTGAGGAGCGTCGTAGACGGTGCAGACAGGAATGCAGTTACTTCTGGCGTGTTAAGAAGGTATGCTTGGTTACATAACCACAATTTTTCTGAGGATTTAAAAATGAGATTTTTGAATGCTCCTTTATGTTCTGAATTTGTGTGGTCTTGCTGCTACTCAGATTCTCAGAATGGGATGGTATAAATTAATGCACAGGGTATCTAGAATTTTTCATATTCCCAGGTTCTCCCCTATCAAGCCATCCAACTTCAAAGGGCAAAACAAACAAAAATTCCAGCCCAACAAGAGTCGGTACCAAAAGGTAATGGCAGGAGGATAATATTTTCAAACCAAATTAAAAGGGGTTCCTTTCCCAAAAAAATATATTTTCCCCAGCTAAAGAACAACTTTGCTGAGACTTGGGGCATCCTATCCATCCTCCCCTTTCACCTTCCACAGGCATTAGCTCAGCCTACCAGCCTGGCTACAAATAGATCCACACCCAGTGGGTGATGAGAGTAATTCATTGAGGATCGTCTTCCAGACCAGACATACCTGTTCTGTCTGGTATTCCTTCACAAGTTGCAAGCAGGGGATGTAGAACCAGTTCCTGCACCACAAAAAAGAAAGGATTTTACACAAGAATCCTTTTGGTACCTCAAAAGGAGTGATCATGGAGACTGGTGTTAGATTCGATATACATAAATCTCCGAAAGTAACCAAATTAAAAATACTAACTGTACAGACAGTTCTACTCCTTCCGGACCACTGTTTCTTGGTGACTTTACATCTGAAAGATGCTTATCACATGTCAGTTGCTCACAACTTCAAGTTGAACCTACAGATAGATGTTCTGTCTCACAAAGAATTGACTTTCTGGGTTGTATGATGTACACAGAAAAAAGTATGGCTTTTCTACCAGAAGACAGTCCTGACTGTTGAGAACATTTTCAGGCATTTATCTCCCCAATAAGCTGTTTCTGCATGAGTTTCTCAAAGATGTAGGCCTCCTAGCATCAGTGATCCTCTTGACACCACTGGTAAGACTGCCCATAAGAACAATTCAGGGGTACTTTAAAAAAATGTTGGACTCTGCACCTGCTTCTATTGAAGTTTCAGATACTACTGCTGGATTTTGCAAGGTAAGAATTGCAGTGCTGGAAGGATCAAATGCATCACAGTCCAGACCTACCCTTCTCCCTCTGACAAGACTCCTCAGATTTTCATGGGGAGCAGTGTATGGGGGAGTTCATGTGGAACGCAAATGGGTCCCTTGAGTACTGGAAAGCACACAAATGTTAGCGACTCAAACCTTAAATGTTCTTCACTACTTATGGTTTCCAGGACTCCTTTCATTGGTTACAGACTACACCACGGTCATGTTGTACCTTAACAAGCAAGGGGGTTATAAGGTCATACCCACTGTCTGTTGTCAATGATGGTCTGGGAAGCTAGCCTTACAGCATTTTCTAATGCTTCAGGCCTTATACATCCCATCAGAGCAAAATATAGTGACAGACTAAGCAGATCCTGGACAAACCTTTATGACTGAAAATCGGGACAGAGGTCTGCCTGGATTTGTTCCAGATGTGGAGAACTCTTCAAATAGATCTGTTAATTTCCTTTCAAAACAGACAGTTGAAAGAATTCTGTTTGAGACATTCTTCCAACTATGTTTGGAGGTCAGAATCATTCTTTTTTTTTTTGTAGGAATGTTCCTTTGTACATTTCCACCCTTTCCACTGTTGCCAAAGATGCTTCTGAAGGTTCAGAAAGAATTACCAAAGATCACTGTGGTGATCTCCTTTTGGTCCAGGCAAAGTTCATTTTTCCCTTTAATGAAATTAGCCAAGGGCAATAATTGCAATCTTCCTCACTCTGTATCTGGTCTCAGTGTCAGGGGTGACTGGTCCACTCAAAATTAGAGCAATTGCTACTGGCAGCCTGGATGGTTCTGTCTTGATAATTTTTAGGCACTTGTTCCATGAGAATATGCTTCAAGTGTTAAAGGAGGCAAGAAAACCTGCAACTAGAAAATCTTATGTTTAATGGTGAAGGAGGTTTTCTAGGTAGTACCTATTTGATATCAGAGGGGCCGGTATGGTGTCTACCCTTCTGGTGAAATAGTTGTGTAACTAGTCAACAGAGTTTGTCTTATGTATCTATGGAAGTGCATGTTGTGGCCATCTCAGCTTGTCTGCTCATGGATCTCCCTCTTATCTCTTTGTGGGCAAGTTTAGGAAAGGAGTTTTGCACTTGAGACCCCCCTAAAAAGCAATTTCTTCCTCTGCCTTTGTGGGATTTCAACTTTATTCTTGAGAAATTGGCTTTACCTCCTTTTGAAACCTGCCTTTCAGGCCAATTTGCGGTTATTGGAAACCTGTTTTGCTTATTGCTCTGACATCTGCAAGATGGATCACTGAGCTGCAAGCTCTTGTGGTATGGCAACCTTGTATGATTTTCCTCAAGGACAGGGTTGTTCTGTGCACTAATCTGTCTTTCATGCCAAAACTTGTTTTTGAATTTACCCTGAATCAAACTATCAATGTCTGTTTTATTTCTGGAACCTTAAAACAAAGGAGGGAAGATTCTGCATACCTTGGATATGCACAGACAGCTCCGGTATTACCTTGCTTTAGAGGTAAGTCCTTCAGGAAAGCAGAATAGCTGTTTATTTCCTATTATGTGGCCAAGAAGGATCATCCTGTCTCTAAGCAAAAGACTACTTATTGGCTGTCTGTTGCTGCTATTATTTGTTCCTCCCACTGCGGTAAATCTATTCCAGGCAAGGCTAAGGCACATTCACCAGAGTTGTATTCTCTTCAGTGTTGTATTGGAAAAGGGTTGGCTCTAATTACATTCTGGAGGCAACAGTTTGGTTTTCAGTTCATACCTTTACAAAGCACTGCAAACTAGATTATTTCTCAAGTTCTAGAGCAAGCTTTGTGAGGACCATTCTCCTAGGACTCACGAATTCTTGTCCTTCCTCCTCCCAGTTATGATGAGCTTTGAGAGTCTGTCCCTAAGTCACTGACGCATCATGAATGATGAACATAGTACAGTTGTGCAAGTCCTAATTACCTATAACAGTAGATGTTCAAATTTCAAACTCCATTACTGGCACCACCCACCTATCATCCTTATTTTATATGAAGTTTAGTGGTATCCAGCATTGTTGTTGTTGGTTGCCTTTAGTTATTTGTGCTGTTTTATGTCTGGGAATTTTTTTGGCAGTTCTCGTTTCTAGTCATTAGCTTGTTATCCTTGGCACTAAAAGACTGAATAAATGACTTTCTGTGACAAGATTGTTTCCCTTGATGGGCAGAGCTTAGCCAGCCCCTTAACACAGAGAGTCAGAGGAGGAGATTTTTTTTACCTCCAGAAAGCAGTGTGAAATTGGAACATCTACTGTTACAAGTAGGACTTTTGCAACCGTACTTTTTAGATGGATCTGTTGCTGCAGTCTGTCAGTCTACCCGTTTACCACTTGAGGGACTTATTTGACCTCTTCTCACAATGCGGGGTTAAGCTAATGTCCAAGATATATATGCACCAAGTTCTCATTAGCTCAGAAGGAAATATTCTGTTTCTTTTATCCGCTCTGACTTACTACTGAGCCACTTGTAGGATACGATCCAGACTTTTATTGCTCATTGCCTCAAGCTTCTTAAGGAAAAACTTTCATCCCATAATCCCCAACCCCCACCTGTGCAATAACTAACTGCATATCTCATTGGATCTCCATGCTGAAAGCAAAGTACTCATTTATTTTCAATTTTTGCCATTTAATAAACTATATTATGGGAGGAAAGTTTGGAGCTTGAGGCATGGAGCACAGACAGAAGGCTGGATTGGATCTAGTAAGCATCTCAGCACCCATCAGTCATATCTAATGAACTAGGATGAAAAAGATTCAGAGTTACGGCAAGTACACTATGACCATTTTCTTTCACCAAGAAACCTTTTTCCATTGCAGAATGGAGTGTCTACAGTGTTGTGCTTTCTTTCAGCTCAGATTAGCACTTTGAGCTACACTTAAATTCCTCAGAAGAGGGTAGCAGTCTTTGGTGCATTTTAGAGTTGTCCACTCTGTTACTGCTTTAAGGTTTAATGTGAAGTTGTTAAATCTCGCCGTTTATTCTCACTGATGGGTTCGTAGCCAATCCTCGGCTCAGACACTGCCGATAGCAAAGCTCAAGGTTTGCCAGTAGCTCGAGACCAAGCCCCTTATCCCACAATGCACTGCTGGAATTACCTCAGATCTAGTTTGCCACGGCAAGAGAGATCTCAGTGATCCAGCTAGCTCGGACCATTTGTGAGAGAAGAAAACACCGCAAGTTTTGATAAAAAACTTTTCTTTTTGTCTTAGATATTTTCATATAGATAGTTTGTGTGTTAGTGTTAAAATTTTAATAATACTATCTGTAATTTCTGATAGTGCCCTGCTGGCTTAGTAGTTTTGTGTGGGCCTCTTAGCCCTATTTAGAGTTATTAATATCTATTTTCTTATAGTCTGGGTTTTTCTCTGTGGGCCTCTTTAGCCCTGTATTTGTAAAGTATAGTTTAACTGTTATAGATAGTGCCCGGTTTGGGCTTAGTTGCTTTGTGGGTCTTTACAAGGCAAGTAAGGACTTCACTGTATTAGTTTGTGTACTGGTTTTTGTTTTACTTTCACTATGTCTGATGACAAGGAAAAGTCCCATCCTAAATCGGGATTCAAGAAATGCCCAGATTGTGGGCAGAAAATGTCCATCACTGACAGACACATTCAATGTGTCTACTGTCTGGGGGATAAACACCTCCAAGACACTTGCAGCATTTGCCATTCTTTTTCTTCAAGAGTCCTCTTGGAGAGAAGGAGGAAGCTAATAGACATTCCTTTTCTGAGGTGTTGAGTAGCCATGAAGGTACTAGCACGTCTTCCAAATCCACAAAATCTTAAGACCCCAAAGTGGAAAAAAAAGGCAAAAACTTCAGAGGGAGGGTCATCGGTTCCACAGACCTTGGAACCGAGTATACCTTTGATTTGGAGCCAGCTCTCAGTATTGGAGCAGTTTTCTGAGGTTCCCTCTTCTCTGCTCCAGTCAGTACCTTCGGTGCATTCATCTAAGTCCTCAGTCAGCCTTTCAGATTTGGACATGGATCGGCTAGTGCAGAAGCTTTTACAGGCACCATGACTTGACAAATTGTTGGCCCCGACCAGCTCGTCAGTGCCGAAGACCATGGAACTGGATTTGTCTACTCCTCCTCCAAGCCGTACTGGACCCTCGGAGCTGACAGAAACTGAACAGATGATTGTCGAACCCTTGGAACCGATACCCGCACCAGTGTTATTGGCTCCATCTACTCTGATGTCCTCGGCACCGACCGAGGACTCTAGGAGCTGACGCTCAGCCCATCGGGTCCGGGGAGGATAGTCGGACCGATTTGTCAGTGCCGACTCTTCCTCTCGGGGCTTCGGCTCGGATGAGCTCTGCTCCTACCTCGGGCTCGGAGCCCATGGTTTCAGAGCGGGTGGATCGGACAATACTTTCAGGTCCGTCTACTCCTTCTCGTCGGAGCCATGGTGCCTTCGATGCTATGAGGAGAGTCCTGTCTCCAAAGACGTCAGCATCGGTTTGGCCTTCCCTCTCCCCTCAAGCTCCTGTCTGCTTCTTCGTCTACCGGTCCCCCTAAGCGTAGAGACCATGAGCCTCAAGTACCCCCACAGGGTGTCCCCTGCTCTTCTGAGACCTCACCAGATCCCCCCACTGAGGAGGTGCCCAGGAAGAGACACTGCAAGAGGAGGCACTTAGACTGCAGACAGGAGTCTTTGACATCTGACACAGACTTGGATGAGTCAGAAGGGTCCCCTCGATCCCCCTCTGAGGATATCTCCTTTGCAGCGATACTAGAGATCCTCAGTCGGAGGGGCGATTGGAAGTCCAAGACCCATACTGAGGAAGAGTCCGTGCTCTTGAAGGCTTTTGGGTCTCAACCTTCCACTTCTTTGGTGTCTCCGCCTTCCGACGAGCTCATGGAACTGATCTCTCATAAGGCATGGGAGTCACCGGAGGCCATGGAACCTGTCCCTCGCAAGCCAAATAAATTCATGTCTGCCCCAGTGGACAAGCTATTTTTGACCAAGGAGAGTGCCTGTTGATGCCATGGTGGTAGCTGCAGCCAGCAGAAAGGAAGTGTCAAACATCCACATCTATCCATCCTCCTAACAGAGATTCTAGGATCATGGATAGATATGGGAAATGCATGTTTAGTTCAGCGACTTTTTCTCTGTGATCACTGAACTACTTAACCCATTTGACGAGATCTCCTGAAAGAGCTAGGAGATGCTCTCCAGGGTACGGTAGCTGCAGGGGTGGCCGACAGTCGACGCACAGCTCGCTACCCTAAACTCAGTTGTAAACTCGTCCATGCAGCTCATATCTTATGCAGCTGATGGTTCGAGTAGAGCTGCTAGTTCGGGCATTGCTCTCCGAAGACAAGCCTGGATGAGGCTCTGTTCCTTTGCGGAACCCTTTAAGTCTTCCTTTATCAACACCCCATTCGATGGCTCATCACTGTTTGGGCCTAAAGTAAAGGAAACTTTAACCAGGTGTGAGCAGGAAGGCAAGACCTTATCTGCCGTTGGAGTCCATTTTTCTACCCCTACTCTGCCCTACCCCAAGGGCCCTAGGGGAGGGAAAATGTGGTTCTGAAAAGCACAGGGAGCCTTTCAGGACACACGTGGAGAAACCCCCTCTAGAGGCAGAGGAGGGGGTTATAATGGAAGACGCCGCCCCCACGGCAGAGGGGGTCCGCAGCAACAGGTTGACAGGGGTCAGTTCTCAGGTCAACCCTACCAGCGACCTTGAAAGGGGGCCTGGCTGTTCGGCTCTGGAGGCAGTCGGGAGTCACTTGTCTTTGTACCCAGAAGCCTGGCTAAACATAACATCAGATACATGGGTACAAAGCATCATTTTCAGAGGATATTTCATACTGTTCTCTACCCCTCCCATTCCTGTAAACAGAATCCCAGATGTTCCACCCAGTCTCAGGGAACAAGCAATCAGAGGTCCACAGATTGCTAGAAAGAGGCATCCAGTGAGTCCCAGCAGACCAAGTTGGATTTGGAACTTACTCAAGATTCTTTTTGGTACCAAAGAAAACAGGGGACTGGAGACCTATCTTGAACCTCAGCAGACTCGACCAGTTCGTAAAGAAAGAGAAGTTCCAAATGGTCATGCTTCAGTCCATTCTTCCCTTCCTAGGGGAAAGGAGATTGGATGTGCTCCATAGATCTCAAGGATGCATACTATCACATAAAGATGAACAGACGCTCCAGAGAACACCTGCGTTTCCAGCTGGGACCCAATCATTACAGTTTTGAGCCCTGCCCTTTGGTCTAACTACAGCCCCCATAGTGTTCACCAAATGCATGGCAGTGGTCACGGCTCACCTGAGATGTCTAGGATTCCAGGTGTTTCCATACCGAGACGATTGGCTCCTCACCGCTACCACCAGGCATCAATTGACTCCGGCAACACAATACACTCACTCTATCAATTAGGCTTTACAATCAACTTCGAAAAGTCTGCCTCATCACCATCGCAGCTTACCGTTTTTATAGGAGCAGAGTTAGATACCTCAACTACCACTCTACGTCTTCCAATCAAGAGAGTCTCACTTCTCCGCCAACACGTCAGCTCACTGGTGTCAAAGAACAAAGCTACAGCAGCAGAGGTCTTGAAGGTGCTAGGTTTGATGGCGGCAGCAATCCTGGCTCTACCACTCGCAAGGATGCATATGCAAATTTTTCAATGGCTCTTTGTTCAGTGGTCTTACCAGAAACTACCGATGCACCACATGATTCTCATCATGGATTCTTGCAAGAGAGACTGGTGGTGGTTGACGTCTCCATGTCACAATCGGAAGACCCTTTGTCCCCCCCCCCCAGTAGTCACTGTGACCACGGACGCTTCCCTGATAGGGTAGGGGGGGCATTTTCAAGGAAAGATTGCCCAAGGCACATGGACAGATCAAGAATCACATCTGCACATCAGTGTTCTAGAGTTGAGAGTGGTACTTCTGGCGTTGCAGTAATTTCAGGACTCTCTTCCTCTAGGAACTATTGCAATTCAGACTGACAACGTCAGTAGTCTGGTACTTGAACAAGCAAGGTGGAACCAAGTCTTACCCCCTTTGTCGAGAAGCCCTCTGGGTCTGGCAGTGGGCAGTGTCGTCCCAGCGTTTTCTGTTAGCAACGCACATCCCGGGGAAATCCAACGTGATAGACAATCTAAGCAGAGCAATATTGCTCCCTCACAAGTGGTCTCTCAAACAAGTTGTGGAGTTGATTACCAGCCACATCAATTCAAAATGCAGAAGCTACTTTGCCCTAATGCCACCTCTGGGTCATCCCCCGAGAGATGCACTTTTACACGATTGGCCCCCAGGTCTCCTTTATGCATTCCCACCCTTCCCATTGATACCCAGATTTTTACAGAAAGCAAAATCGCTGGGAAGGACTGTTATCCTCATAGCCCCCCTACTGGCCTCGACAGATTTGGTTCCCGTTTCTCTACCATCATCTGTTGGAAGATCCATGGATCCTGGACCCAGTTCCGGACCTTCTGACGCACCCGTCAGGGGACCTCCATCCTTCACTGCAGTCCCTGAAACTGACTGCTTGGCTAATCCACTTCCCCTAATTGCCAGGCTTCATTCAATTTCAGAAGATACAAGACAAATTCTCTTGTCTTCTCACAAGCCATCTACCTGGAAATTATACGGCAGTAAATGGAAAAGGTTCTCAATTTGGGCCAACACGCAGAAAATTGACCCTTTCTGAGCTCCGCTATCGTCCATTTTAGAATTCTTGACAAAGATTTTTAAGGAAGGAGCAGCAGCTACTACAGTTAGAGTCCAGTTAGCTGCCATCTCAAATTTCCACCTTGGGTTTGGTGGCTCAAATGTTATGGGCCATAAATTATCTAAGACTTTTCTTAAAGGTGTTCTTCACATGAGACCTCCTGTCAAAATTCCCTATTCTCCCTGGTATTTAAACTTTATGCTGTCTCCAATTATTCTTCCCCCTTTTGAACCAGCATCTTCTTATCTCAAATATTTATCCTGGAAAACTATTTTTCTAGTGGCCATTACTTCTGCTTGCAGAGTGTCAGAACTTCAAGCATTATCTGTCAGACCACCTTACATGATTTTCCATGCTGATGGAGTATCTCTCAGAACAAAACCCCTCATTTTTACCTAAAGTCTGTTCTGAATCAAATATCAATCAGGTCATTGAGCTGCCAGTCTTTTTTTCCCCAACCACTCTTAACAAATTGGAATACATGCTATACAAACTTGATGTACACAGACAGCTCAGATTTTATCTTGACAGAACTAAGGATATTGGAAAATCAGATCAACTTTTTGTATCCTTCTCAGAAGCCAGAAAAGGCAATCCAGTGGCTAAAACAACTTTGTCTAAATGGTTATCAGATTGTATATCCTTTGTTTATGAGAATGTGAGCATGCCATTGACACAAACCTAAGGCTCATTCTACCAGAGCCGTTTCTATGTCTTCTGCCTTTCAAGCTAAATTGCCCCTTCACAATATTTGCACTGCAGCCACTTGGTCTAAGCCTCATACCTTTATCACGCTTTGCAAAGTAGATAAGGCTTCCAGGGACAGGTCTTCCTTTGGTTCCACGGTACTGAAGAATGTGCTTCCATGAGCCATCCAAGATTGAGGGTGCCAGGGACGCTACCCATCAGTGAGAATAAACGGCGAGATTTAACAACTTCACATAAAGAAGTTGTGCTTACCATAACGTTCCATGTTAGTTTATCTCGCCTTTATTCTCACGTCCCTCCCTCCTTCCCCCTCCTGGCTGACTGTTGACTTAGAAGCTAGTACCATCCTGGTTATTCAATATTTCTTCTTCCCCTTCGGGAAGTGTTTCTTTGTAGAAATAAATAAGAGGGTGTATATATATATATATATATATATATATATATATATATATATATATATATATATATATAGTTACTCGCAGCAAACAAGATCTGAGGTAATTCCAGCAGTGCATTGTGGGAATAAGGGGCTTGGGCTCGAGCTACTGGCAAACCTTGAGCTTTGCTATCGGCCATGTCGGAGCCGAGGATCGGCTCCGAACCCATCAGTGAGATTAAAGGCGAGATAAACAACTCACATGGAACGTTATGGTAAGTACATAACTTCTTTATAATTAACTCAAAAGAGAACTGAAATTTAGCTATTCATACATGGGCAACAGATGATTTGGTTCATTATGCCTTTACAGCCATGATCTGACAATTATTATACTCAGTTTCCTTTGGGAGTGTTGTATGAACTTCTGTTCAGTATGCAGACTTCTGCTCAGTATGCAGAATTCATTAATCTGTAATACGTACTTACCAAATTGTCATACAAGTAGTAAATGTATACGTTTCAGAAAAAGTATGCAATACATGTAAAAATGTAAACCTTTAACCATTTTAAGTAGAATGCCAAACAGATGTTCTTCATCTCACATTGCTGCAGTCCTAACACTTGGGGGGTAGTCCGCTGTCCCAGTCGGCCCGAATACCAAAGTATAAGGCTGACGTCGGTCAAGGCGCATTTGTCTGACATCAGGACGTCAGGGTACAAATGCGCATGACCGACGTCATATCCTCAGTCTTTTGCCGCATGGTCGATGCAGAAGCAGTATTGCGAGTGCAGGTTGGCGTTCTGAAATTTTCTGAAGTCGGAGTTTCAGACCGAATCAAAGTTGGCTAAGTACCCCGTTGGGGAATATTTTGGTTTTTCTTGCCTCAGTATTTAACGGATGTCAGAAAAAGTGAATAACTGTATTTCTTGTGGGAAACAGATACCTCATAGAGATTACCATACCTTGTGTATACCTTGCTTAGGGCCTGAGCACGGCGTTGTTGGCTGTCGCTCTTGTGCTAGATTTAACAAACGCACTATTAAGAGAAGATTAGATTGTGCCAGGTTAGTTTTGGGAAGCGTTGTAATTACAACATGCCGTCGGATGCTCCGGCGCCGCTTCGTCTAAAAGCGCAAGGACAAAGCAGCGAAGCCTAGGGTGGAAGAACCGTCTGTCCCGGACGTCGGTTCTTTAGAGGGCTCGGTGGAGCGGTGGTTCTACCAGAAGTTCCTTTGGATTCTCAGGGAGAGACTTTACTGTTACAAGATGTGTCCTCTCAGGAGGTAGGCCAGGCTGAAGGGGCTTCTCAGGTAGCTGTTCTCCCTCCCTTCCTAAGGTGGTTAGGCCCTCCCTTCTGTTTCCAAGGCTTCTTCTAGAGGCAGGCCGGGTTAACTTCAGTGGGGTCTCCCTAGTTCTTCAGGGTCTCTGCCTAAGAAACATATGCTTAAAATGGCAGAAGATTTGATTACTATGATTAGAGGTTCTATGCCCCCTGATAAGAGGCCTAGGGTGGAACCTGAGCTTGAGAGTTTTGAGCAGTGTTCGAAGCTTCTGAGTCTTGACTGAAGACTTGCAGGAGTATCCTCCTTATTCTGATTCTGATGTAGATGACTCTACACCTTGGCTTCTCCTCCTGAGGATTTTTCTTTTCAGAGACTCTTCATTCCATGAGGGAGCATTTTAAATGGGAAGGTCAAGATTTCTGTGATTCCAGGAAAAGGCTTAGCGGATTTTTGTTTCTACCCCAGCATAGGCCTTTAGCTATACCTCCTGTTCTGGATGTGGTAGAGGATGTTTTTGCAGAGGCTTCCCTGAACCCTGATTCTTTGCCTCCTGCCCCAGTTAAACCGGATAGGTATTATAGGGTGCCTGAAGCTCATAAGTATCTTTTTAAGAGTCCTAGGGCAGACCCAGAAACTGTTTCTCAGGGCCCTAAAGGTGTTAAGGCTTCTGTTGTTAAAAATCCTGTTCCTTCTGATAAAGAGGCAAGGGCTTTGGATAGATGGGGAAAGAAGGTGTATACTTCTTCCACTTTAGCCATGAGGGCTTTGAATTGCCAGTTTCACATGTTGAAATACCAAAATTATCCCCTTTCACAATTGAAGTCCAAGGTAGATGCTCTGGCGGAAGGTATTGAGTGTAAAGAGTTGCAGGATTTAGTTCATGTTTCTGAACAGGTGGGTAAGCATTCCTTGCAATGTGGTTTTGATGCTGTACAGGCCTCTTAGAGGGTGGCAGCCACTGGTTCTGTTCTTCGCAGGCACGCCTGGCTGAGGGATCAGAATTTAGCTGAACATGTAAAGACAAGGATTTTAGATGCTCCTTTACAATCTGATGTGTTATTTGGTGCCTGTGGAAGCAGTTTTAAAGAAAATGGAGGACAAGGCTAAGTCTATGCAGACTGTTAAAGATTTTTGCAGGTTCAGCCTCCAAAGTTTAGTAGAAATTGGCCTACTAAGGGGTGGACTTATCCTTCTTATGATTCTCAGTCTAGGGGTAGATCTAGACGTGGTAGGGGCAGAGCTCAAGGTTCTTTTAGGTCTAGAACAGGCAGTTCGCCTGCCCAGTCTTCTGGTGAGGGCAGGGGTCAGTCCTTTCGTAAGCAGACCCAATGACTTGCCTTTTCAGCTGCCAGAGCCCTCTCGTCTGGCAGCACCTTTGGGAGGAAGGCTGGCACTTTTCAAAGAAAATTGGAGTGTTATTACCCAAGACAGATGGGTATTGGATATCGTTCACCACGGTTACAGGTTTTATTTCCATACCTTGCCTCCTTTCAAAGGCATGCCAGACATTCCTCCTATACAAAGAAAAGAGGCTCACAAGCAAATTTCTCTGTTACTCCAGATAGGGGCCATTCAGCCGGTTCCTGTGCCAAGAAAGGGGCCTAGGATTTTATTCTCGCCTGTTCCTAGTACCAAAAAAGGGGAACACGTGGAGACCAATTTTGGATTTGTCTATCCTCAACACTTATCTGGACATTCCCAAGTTCAAAATGTTGACTTTACAACAGCTTTTACCTCTGCTGGGCAAAGATCACTGGATGGTAACTTTAGATCTCAAGGAGGCTTACCTTCATGTGCCTAGCAGCCTCAGTTGCAGGAAGTATCTGCGTTTCCGAGCTGGAAATTCCCATTATCAGTTCTCTGCATTGCCCTTTGACTTATCTACTGCGCCCAGAGTATTCACAAAAGTTCTGGCTCCAGTTGTAGCTTTCTTCAGGCTAAAAGGAATACAAATCTATCCTTACTTGGACGGCTGTCTGATTCTGGCTCAAGAAAAGGACGAGCTTCTTCAGCATCTGGAATATGTGATAGCAGTGCTAAGATGCCTGGGGTATTCTGTGAACGAAATAAAGTCCAGTCTAGTACCCTCTCAAGACATGTGCTTTCTGGGTGTGAGACTGAATACAGCAGCCCAGATGGCCTTTTTAACCCCGGACAAACAAAAGAATCTTTCCAGTTACTTCCATCAACTATCTCTTCAGTCCGGGCTGACTGCAAGGACAGTCCTTCAAGCCTTAGGGTTCATGGCATCGTGTATTCTGGTGCTTCCCAATGCCAAACTGCATATGAGGAAGCTGCAATGGTATCTAAAAAATGTATGGACACAGCACTGCCAGGATTTGGACACTGTCATTCCAATAATACCTTGCATTCAAAAGGAATTTTTGTGGTGGGCTCAGGAATGTCACCTAAACAAGGGACTCTCTGTGACCCGGCCAGAGGCGAGTCAGATTCTAACGACAGATGCCTCAAACATAGCTTGGGGAGCTCATCTGAATGGAAAGTGGATACAAGACAAGTGGCCTGCCAGACTACAGCATCTACATATCAACATGAAGGAGATGTTAGCAGTCCAGTTAGCATTAATGGCTTTCAAGGAGTTACTTCTTCCAGGGCAGGTGTTGATTCTAACAGACAACACAACTGTCATGTGGTACATCAACAAGCAAGGGGGAACACACTCTTATCCTCTATGCAGGCAAGCAATGATTTTGTGGGAGACTGCGCTCAGCTTGCAGCTAAATCTTCAGGCAAGGTTTCTGCCAGGAGCACAGAACTCCTTAGCAGATGTGTTAAGCAGGCAAATCATGGATCCCCACGAGTGGAAACTGGATCTTCATGTATTTCGAAAATTGACAGTGTCATGGGCAACTCCAGACATAGATCTGTTCGCTTCTCCACTAAACCACCAGCTGCCAAAGTTTTGCACGAAAAGGTTTCATCACACAGCTTGGAAAGTGGATGCTCTTTCGTTCAGTTGGAAAAATCTTCATGTGTATGCCTTTCCACCTCTGCCTCTCCTCCCAAAGGTACTACTAAAGGTCAGACAAGACAAGCCAAGGATGATTTTGATAGCTCCAGATTGGCCTCGCCAACACTGGTACCCATTACTGAGGAATCTGGTAAGGAAGCCTCCATGGCCTTTACCTTTAATTCCACACCTTTTGTCTCAGAGGGACGGTCATCTACTCAATGTCAAGCTTCACTCTCTTCATCTAACAGCCTGGCATATTCTGTTTTGAACCACAGCAGGTCTCAACTTCCTCAACAAGTTTTGAATGTGATTATGGAAGCCAGAAGACCTAGTACACGTAAAGTGTATACAGAAAAATGGAAGAGATTTTTATTTTGGAGTGCAGCAAAGGATTTGGATGTTTCTGAGCCTAATTTGAGTGTGGCTCTTCAATATCTTACTGAGTTATTGGACAAAGGTTTGTCTTTCTCTTCCATTAAGATTCATGCTGCAGCAATTTCAGCTCACTATGATTGAGACCCACCATTGTTTTCTCATCCTTTGTTCAAGCAATTTCTTAGAGGGGCAAAGAATATAAGACCCCCACGTAGAGCTCCTACTCCTGCTTGGGACCTCAATTTTGTGTTGGAGAAACTTACTCTACAACCTTTTGAGCCTGTGGCTACTGCTGAATTGAAATACTTGTCATGGAAGACTGCTTTTTTGTTGGCCATTACTTCTGCAAGAAGGGTTTCTGAATTGCAGGCCCTTATGGCGGTTGAGCCTTTTTTGATTTTCATAAGGATAGGGTATCATTACGTACTAATACTTCATTTATGCCTAAGGTGGTTTCTAGTGTGGCTTTAAACCAAACTATTCATTTGCCTACTTTTTATGCAGATCCCCAAAATAGGGGGGAAAAGATTTTGCACACTTTAGATGTACACAGGCAGTTGCGTTATTTAAGCAGGACTAGGGATTTTAGGCAGTCTCAGCAGTTTGTTTCTTTTGCTTTGAGTTCTCAGGGCAAGCCTGTGTCAAAACAAACTATATCTAAGTGGATTGGGTTTTGCATTGCATTCTGTTACTCCCATCATGGCAAGGAGATTCCAGCTGGGATTAGGCCTCATTCCACTAGGGCTACTGCCACTTCAACAGCATTTCTAAGGGGGGTGGCAACTAAGGATATTTTGGAGGCAGCTACTTGGAGTTCAGTGCATACTTTCTCCAAGCATTACCACCTTCCTCTCTATTCTAAATCCAGGGCTGGTTTTGCCACTGCTGTGTTGCAGGGCATTTTGGCAGCTCCTGCTTCATTATAGTTTAGCCATCCTCCCTTACCTCTGCTTTGGGATTCTACCCAAGTGTTAGGACTGCAGCAATGTGAGATGAAGAACATAGTACAGTTTTGTACCTACCATAAATGTAGATGTTGAAGATCCACATTGCTGCAGTCAAACCCTCCCTCCTTCCCTCTGTGTTTAGGGGTGGTTGTGTGGGTGGGGTTCTATTTTGTAAATTTGTATATATTGTACATATATTAGGTACAGGAGTGTTTGGTGTTTTTTGGTTTTGGCCTTATCTTTTTAGGGTCTTCTGACATCTGGGGCAAGAAAAGACTGAGGATATGACGTCGGTCATGCGCATTTGTACTCTGACGTCCTGATGTCAGACAAATGCGCCTTGACCGACGTCAGCCTTATACTTTGGTATTCGGGCCGACTGGGACAGCGGACTACCCCCAAGTGTTAGGACTGCAGCAATGTGGATCTTCGAACATCTACATTTATGGTAGGTACAAAACTGTACTTTTTTTCTTATTCATTTCTGTATACCTCTCCAAAAACAGACATAATTTGATACCATAATTTATCACTTGTATGTATAATCTCCCACCAGTTTAGCAAATGCACCCTTACAGCCAAATTTGTTTAAACATCTTCACATGGCATACTTTAGGTAAGATTGCTTGGTGCAGAATTTTCATTTGATTGAAATGGTCTGTTATTTCCTTTTAAATTGCTAATAAAAACGGAAACTTGTTTTCAGCAACATTGTCTAAGCAATGAAAGGTTAAAAGGTGAACAGCATCAATAAAGAGGCATGTACTGATTATTTGTACATTGCTTTGTAAATTTGAAACCGTAACTATCTAAAAAGAAGCAGTTATGTTTATTAACCTGTTTAAATGTCCAGTAAAATAACCTATACCTTAAAGGATAACTTCCTTAATGCCCCATCTATGCCAACATCTGTGCTGTTAACAGCTGAAAATTACATCTGAAGTGGTTTTCATTTGATCTTCAACTTGAGGGACTCTGATCCAGCACAGATCTGACTCGGCCATATACTCCAGCATCAGAGTCAAAATCCAAGCTCCTCTCCTACCCATAATGCCCCGTTCTCCCTCCTCCCCTCGGATCTCGGTAGCCAATCGTTTCGAACAGCACGGGTCACCATTGGTCTAAGCTCCTCCAGTTTTTAGAGTCAGTGTTTTTTGGGATTTTTTCCTCTTCTCTCTGTCTACTTACCCTTCTCTTTCTACCATCTATCCCCACGTTGGTCCATTTTTGGTGGAAAAAACAAATTCTTGCGATCTGTCCTTTCTCTCTCCATCTCCTTTTTCTTTTTTGGGAGTGTTTGTGTGCGCTTGTTTACGTTTGTATGTGTGCAGTATGCTTGGGGGTTCCTCATTTTGATTCCTCCTGCTTGATTTGCGTGGGCTTCAACCTCCACACACTTACCAACAGGAGGAATAAACTTATCGTGAAGAGCCTACTGGCTCCATCTGCTGAGGCCTGTACTTCCACTTTCCCTGCTTCTGGGACTCAAACTCCCACCAAGAAGTTTGGGAAAGGAGAGCAGATCAGGCACAAAAGAGTGGGATCGGCCGAGGAAGAGATCTCCTGACTGGTCTTCCTGTCTTGAATTGCCCACCAAGTCTAGACCCGAACTGGCCCAGGGTTCTCCTCTGCTCCAGTCTCCTTGCTTCTCCCTAGAACCGGGGAGTTCCCAGGCCAGGTCTCCTGCCTCTGCCCCCCCTCTGTGCCATTCCCGACCGGGGTCGGTAGCTTCCTCTGTCTGGTCCTCTGATCCTGTCTGAAGCCAAGGTGGATAGGATGATGAAGTTTCTTCCAGCCCAGACTCAGCTGAGAGTCTTGCCTGCTCCATCCCCCTCTGGAGCTGTGGGCATGCAGTCTGGTTTCCTCCCAATTATTTCCTCCCCTGATCTGGCCGTCAGCATACATTCAAGAGGAGGCACTTAGATTCCCCACCAAAATCTCTCATGGATGATACAGATTTGGATGAAGGGGAAGGTTCCCCTCTATCACCCCCTGTTGTCTCCTTTGGGGACATCATGGAAGTCCTGTGAAGAGAGGTGGGTGGTCTACCCTCAAGCCCAACCCAAACGAGTCTATTCCTGGAAGTGTTTGACACAGGACAATCTCTTACTGTGGTTTCCCCCTTGCGGATCCCTTGGTGGCTGTTATTGCTAGTAGGCATGGCAGGAACCGGACATGGTTGAGCCCATTCCTAAGCACCTGGACAGGGTTCTCAGTGCTCCTTCAGACAGCCCCCATTGGTCAGGGGTTTCCCCAGTCTATGCCATGGTGGTTGCGGTGGCCAACAAGGAGGAGCTAGCCTGGGAGAGCTCCTCGGTCCATTCTCCAGACAGGGGGTCTAGGACGATGGACCATTTTGGGAAGCAGGTGTTTGCTTCAGCCACCTTTGCTCTGCATGCACTGAACCCTTTGGCCCATATCACCAGACTGCAGAGGGACTTGGTTAAGGAGGTCTCTGAGTGTGCCCTGAGGTCCATGTCGGCAGAGGAGAAGGTTTTCTCTTCCTGTATGGCCACCCTAACTACCATTTCTAGCATATCCATGAGTCTGCTTTCTCATGCACCTGAGGGTGCTTCTAAGGTGGCCCGGAACCGGCATTGACATTTGGCGGCACACCTGGCTCCAGCTTTGTGCTTTTTCAGAACCTTTCAAGGCATCATTCATGAATGCCCCTTTGACAATTCAACTTTGTTTGGTAAAGTTGTTCATGGCACTCTTACCCAGAGCGAGAAAGATGGGAATACCTTGTCTGCCATCGGGATCCACTTCTGTACTCCACAATGATCCTTTTCAAGGAATCAGCATGGGGTAAAGAAGATGCAGTTTCAGAAGTCTCAGGGTTTTTCCCAGGATGCTCAGGGTCAGTCTTCCCCCAGGGGCAGAGGGGGAAATGACAGACGCTGCCTGTATGCCAGAGGGGATCCGAGGAACCAGAAGACTTGAGACTCATTCTCAGACAGACCCTATTAGCATTCCTGAGGGATTGCCCTATAGCTCTTCTCTGGAGGCAGTTGGGGGGGGGGTGTCTCTCTCTCTCTCTCTCTCTCTGTCTGCACCCAACAGCCTGGGAGTCTATCACAAATTATTGTTGGGTGCTGCAAATCATATCCAGAGGTTACTCCATCCCATTCCTTCACCCTCCCTCTCCAAGACCCCTCCCAGACATTCCACTTGGTCAGCAAGATGTCGAAATTGCCAGGCTGCTCGAAAAATGTCGCCCATCCCACCCAGTCTAGTCTGGATCAGGCATTTATTTCAAGTTCTTTTTGGTGCCAAAGAAAACAGGGGACTTAAGACGCAGTCTGGATTTTTCTACCCTGCACCTCTCTGCTGCTAAGTCGAAGTTTTGGATGGTCACCCTACAGTCCATTCTGTTTTTGCAGATGAATGACTGGATGTGCTTGGTGGACCTTCAGGATGCGCACTATCATGTGAAAATGAATAGATGCTCCAAACGGTTCCTCCGCTTCCGGCTGTGGAGCCAGTCATTTTCAGTTTAGACTGCTCCTCTTTGGACTCCACTGTCCCTGGATGTTTACCAAAGTGATGTCAGTAGTGGTGGCTCACCTGCGGTTGCAGAGGTTTCAGGTCTTCCCCTCCCTGGATGACTGGCTCCTTTCCACTCTCTCCAGGCATCGACTGATCAGGCCAGGGATTGCCTTCTCCTCCTAGCCCCTTCCTTGGGCATCATGATCAGTCTAGCCAAGTTGAACCTGGTACCTTTTCAGGTGTTGGATTTTATAGGTGCCTGGTTGGATACGATACAGGACAGGGTGTTTCTGCCTCCAGACAGGTTGTCACCAGACAGGCTGTCACTTCAACATCATATGAAGTCTATTCTTCAGACCCATCTTCCCCCTGCAAGTATGGTTCTTTGGGCATTTGGGTCCATGGCAGCCACGATCACCCTCCTACAAACTGCACGCTTTCACATGAGGATTCTTCAGTGGACCTTAGTGGTTCAGTGGTCCCTTTTCAACCTTCGTTGTTGTACCCAGTCTGGCTGTTCCGAGTTTGCCAGGACTCTCTTTGGTGGTGGCTTCAGTCCCCGGATCATCTTCTGGGCCCGCCCATTTGTTGTTCTTTCCTCCTCAATCACGGTGACCACAGACTCCTCCCCGCTTGGGGGGGGGGGCATTGCATGGGACGGACTGTCCAAGGCATATGGTCCTCCCTGGAGATCAGTCTGCATGTCAGTGTCCTGGATATGAGGGCAGTGCTTTTGGCATTGCAAGCCCTCCACACCTTTCTTCCTACCAGGACTATTGCCATCCAGACAGACATGTCAGAAGTCTGGTACATCCGTGGGGGGGATCCACATCTTATCCCCTTTGCTACGAGGCCATGAGATTGTGGGAGTGGGTGATCTCTTCCGACCGGTTTCTGTTGGAAACGCACATTCTGGGAAAGTCCAACATTCTAGCGGACAGGCTCAGTAGAACTATTCTGATGCCTTACGACTGATCTCTGAATCCTTCAGTAGCGGACATTATCTTCCAAAAATGGGGTCGTCCTTGCTGTGATCTCTTTGCCTCTCCTTCCAATGTGAGATGCTGGGATCCCCCCTCGAGGGGGGAGTCACCCAGAGGCAGACACTAGTCCATGCTTGGTCCTTCTTTCTACTTTATGCTTATCCTCCTCTTCCTCTGATCCCCAAGTTTATTCAGAAAGCACAGCTGTTGAAGAGCACAGTCATACTCATTGCCCCATTCTGGTCTCGTCAAGTTTGGTTCCGAACTCTGCGGGCTCATCTAATGTGTCCTACCTGGACTTTGGATCCATTTCCAGATCTGCTCATGCACCCGTCAGGGGTCCCTCACCCAGACTTTCAGCCTGAAGCTCACTGCTTGGCCGTTCCAGTTTCCCTGATGGCCAGGACTGCCAGGCTCTCTTCACCCATCAAAAAGATCGTGGTTGCAGCTCATAAGGCTTCCACCAGGAAGGATTTATTCCAGCAAGTGGAAATGTTTTTCTGTCTGTGCTTCTCAACATAATCTGGATCCGTTTACAGCTCCAGTCCTGGACATTTTGGAATTTCTAGCTCATATTTTTCACAATGGCATTAGTTCAGTTTGCCACAATTTATAATTTCCATGTGGGTGAGAATTTGACATCCTTGGCTTCGTCTAAACTCTGCAAGGCCTTTTTGAGGGTTACTTTTCTCCTTTGGCCTCCTCTCAAGGACCCTACGCCTCCTTGGGATTTAACTCTGGTTTTACAGGCCTTGATCCGCCTTTTGAACCAGCTGCCACTGTCTATTTGCAATTTTTATCTTGGAAGACTGCCTTCTTGGTGGCTATTACCTCTGTCATGAGGGTTTCCGAACTACAGGCGTTGTCTATCAAGCCCCCTTGTGTGCTCTTCCATAAAGACAGAGCGGCTCTTCTGACTAACACATCTTTCTTACCTAACGTGGCTTCTGAAGTGAATATTAACCAGGTAATAAATTTGCCAGTTTTCTTGAATTACCAGAACAAAGAGGAATACAAATTACATTTACTTGGCGTTCACAGGCATCTCTGTTTCTCTTTGCCTAGAACCAAAAGTTTGCGGCAGTCAGATCAGCTTTTTGTGTCTGTCTCTAAGCCATGTCTGAGAGAGCCTATAAGGTGACTCTTGCTCATTGGATTTCTAATTGTATTTCCATGGCCTGTTGTTCCAAAGGTTTCTCTCTACCAAGTCCCGTCCGGGTACATTCTCCCTGATCAGTATCTACTTCTGTGGCCTTTTGGTCCAGGGTTCCTATTGATATCTGTTCAGTTCCTACCTGGCCCTCTTGGCATACTTTTATCTCCCATTACAAAGTGGATAATTCTCTCCAGGAGCAAGGCTTCCTTTGGCTCAGCAGTACTCTGGAATATCCTTCCATGATGGCCTCCCAAGGTTATTGTAGCTACGGACTCTGTCCCACAGATTGAAGATCAAATGAAAACAACTTCAGATAAAGAAGTTGTGTACTTACCATAATGTTCCATATGAGCTGTTTGCTTTTCATTTGTCTTCAGCTGTCCTTGCCTCCTGCCCTTTTTGGCTGTGTAGTGGACTAAACAGAGGCAGCCATAGGCTGCTTCTTGGCTAGAGCGGAGTCTGTGCGTGCCAGTGCCCTCTTTTTAGTAAGAGAAGAAATGCTTTTATGCTGTAAGGGGTTGGTGCTGTAATGCAACAAACTCGATCTGATGGGAGGAAGGAGAGCAGGGCATTATGGGTAGGGGAAGAACTTGGATTTCAGCTCCGATGCTGTAGTATACGGCAGAATCAGATCCGTGCCAGATACGAGTCCCACAGGTTGAAGACAAATGAAAAGCAACAATTCAGATGGAACGTTATGGTAAGTATATAACTTCTTTTTTATGCAAGATTTCTAATTGCATGTCTCCAACTGAATTATTGCATCGGTTTTGTAGACTTGCTAACAAAACAAAGGAAAGCTATTTCTAATGAACTTTGTATCTAAGCAACAGTAGACCAAGAAATAAGCATCAACATAAAATGTAATATTTTGGGCACATTATTAAACTGAAGCATTTTGTTTTAGAGACAAAAGTCTTCTCACAACAATAAAAGGCTAACTAGCCCCGGTGGTGCAAAGGAATAAAGAGACAGCTGGCAGAGGAGACCGGTGTTCTACTTGTTTCAAAAGCAGAAAAAAATATATAGATGAACAATAAATGAGAGGGGGAGAATTAGCTGGCCATATGATGCATCAGTCACCCGAACACACAAATAGTGTACCCCAGAGTTCTTTCTAGTACCGTAATGTCAACTTTTAATACTGTGAACACCAAAAAAGGTGAATCTTTGTCATAGGAGACTCTCATCTTTTGGCCTGTTTTTAAGTTAAGCAGGCTAACTCCTTAACTAGTGAACTTAAACAAAAAAAAAAAAAAAATGCCTTTCTCATCGTTGCACCTTTAGGAATCTGTATCCCATAAATTTATCTATTTTAATAGAAAATGGCATTTCCTTCAGCACAGATTAAATATTGTTCATCACATGGTTCACTGGGATTTCTGATACACCTGTTCAACTTCCAGAAGTTAGCACGTATCCATCTCTAGGCCAGGTAGACATAGTCCCACTTGGACATCAGGTACATTTGCTCATACACTATAAGTTCTTCCTTGATGCAGTTTACCATTTATCAGTGCATGTTAAAAATATTAGTCTGATTTGGCCTGGCTTCCAGATTTAACAGATTTACCCCATGGGGAACCACATTTTACTTTTTCATTTATAAATTGCTTGCTGTAAACTGCTTTCAGATATTAATCACTGCGGCAAGATCATGTGATGCAAGGGGCATGGGTAAAAAGAGGACATCATGGGTTTTCAGATTGCTCCTAGTTTGAATGAAAGACCATGGGGATTCATTGTAAACATTTTGAGGTTAAAGAAGTTCCTCCAGAATTCAGATTACTAACCTTGCCAAGTCTTTGCCTTTCTGCTTTCCCTTAGTGTGGACTTTAAGCCTTTTCTAGAACTTTAAGATAACTTTAATCTGTCTGGATGTTCTTCCTTTTTCAGACCCGCCTGTTTTTATAGTTAAAGTAGGTAGCTGTTTAACCAATGAGTTTGGGAAATTGTCTGCTCAGCTGCAGTTCTAGCATGAGAAAGCTCTATGCAATAGCCATCATTTTCTTAGAGGCAGGTATTGCCTTTGTTGTAAATGAAATGTGTTTAGAGTTAACAATTCTGAAAGTTTTTTAGAACTACCCCATGATAAAAAGTTTACAGCAGAGAATTGATGGTGCATTAGGAAATTGTGTATAGGTGTGGCTAAGATGGTTTTAGCTCTGCTTCATTTAATCACTCTGACAGGATTTTTACTAAAAAACTCAAATAGAACATTTCAGAACTTGATGGATTTATAGTTGAACCATCTGATGAAAGTTTTACTACAACAAATAAGTTTGTAACTCTTAATTGCTTTTTCCAGTCAAGAAAGCTAGAAAGAACTAATTGTATCAGAATGAGCCTCTATAAACCCAGTGTTACAGGACAGTACTATGAAAAAAGACAATACAGGCTGTGCTAAGTAACATAGGTGAATTATTTGTAAAGACAGATAAATTAAAAAACAAAATGGACAATTTTAAAGAGGAATGTAAAGTACAAGCTGAAGTGCTGAGAGATTCTCTAAAATAAGTCATCACAAATCTCAAGTATAAAAGAGGCAATGTCTGATTTCGATGCAAGATTACTTGAAAATGAGAATAACACTGAATTTATTCTGAAACAAAACTTATTTTAGGAAAAATATAAGACTTAAGAGAACAGATCTAGAAGGTGTAACATCAGGATTTACGGGATTTCTGAAAAAGCAGAGGGGAGAGACTATGATTCAATTACTCAGTACCTAGCTGCCTAAAACTTTGAACCTGTCTGAAGCTTTTTCTTTTGGCAGTGAAAGGGAACATCACTTTTTAACACATCTTTAAAAAAAAAAAAAAAACTAAACACCTTCTCCAAGGTCAGTGATTATAAGCCTTAACAGCTGCATAGACAAATTATCCAGTTAAAATTTAAGAAAATACTCTTAAGATTTGACCGTGACTGTTCAACATTAGTGTTGTCAAATAGAAAGCATGTTTGCCACTTGTTAAAAGCTGAAAACAAAAAAAATATTAAAGCGCAAATCTTGTTTCCAACAAAAATAGGGATTCACTTTCCAGAAGGAAAGTTCAACACCTTGGAAGATGCAATGTACTTTATACAGAAAAATAAAAGCCTAGAATAAACAGAAGAAATGGACTGAAATCTATCAACTTCTTTGAAGAGAAATGCAACAAGAGATGGTTAATAAGAGAACTGTAAAAAAAAATTGGACAAATGAAAATCAGTGTTTCATGGTTGTGAATTCTTATTATTTAAAGAAGTGCTTGAATACTTATGAACAGGTGTTGAGTATTACTTTTTGCCCTACTCCAAATGGTCACTAGCTTCCTTTCTAAAATGTTAGCTTGATTCTTTTAGCTGTATATGAAATTAAAGCCATTCATTTTCATTTAGTTTAAAAAGTTAAACTGTTCATTTTATTAAAAAGTTAATCCTTATTATGATGAAATTTGTTAGGCGGCGCACTTTCTGATATCTTGGCATAGTTGAGTAATGTACTGTGAAATATAATACAAGATGCAATAAATGACACTAATGAGGCATGTTAATTTGCATTTTGGGTTCTGTAGTGTGCTCCTGATAGTATACTTGACATGCAAATAGCACCTAGGAAGGACATGCTGTGTTATGAACAAAGTATAAAAAATAGCTTTTTACATATGTAAAGGTTACTGTTGGAATGATATCAATAATTAAAGTAACATTTACACTTGTACAAGTTAAACCTGGATCATACAATTGTCATTCTTTTAATGCTTAATATTAAAAATCTCATACAAATAGTGCTTGCTAAACCATTAAATGTTTCTTTGAGTGCAATGTCTTTTTAGTGGTTTTGGTACTTTGAGATGGTTTTTGTCTTTTTGGTGGTTTGGAGGGGTTTGAGGGATTGATGTATCGTGTGGAGGTGGCTTGGATTCACTTGCGAGCATTTTTGTGTGAATTGTACCTGATGGACTGTTCATTTTCAAGCCCTTATGCAAAGCAGCTTGAAACAGGCACTTTGTGATGGGAGTTCTGAACATTCTAAGAACTGCCCAGGTTAATACTTCCTCATAGTTTTTTGAATCATATGCGCCAAAATGTTGAATACACGTTACATAAGCAAGACAGTGAACTGCATTCTAAACCGCTATCAGTTATTACATAGTTCTGAATGCTTGATACTGATGGTATACTTGACATGCAATAGCACCAAGGAAAGTTGTGCAGTGTTATAAACAAAATATAAAAAATATAGTTTCTTATATATATAAAAGTGTGAACGTTACTCTATTTGATAACATTCCAAGTTAAACCTGGATCATACACAACTGTCATTCTTTTAATGCAGGTGTATATGCTATGTTTTAAAAAAATGACAGTGCTTTATGTTAAACATCTCAAACAAATAGTGCTTACTGAATCATTACATGTTTTCGTTAAATATAATAGCTTTTTAGTGGTTAACATACTTTAAAATGGTTTTTGTTTTTTAGTGGTTTGGAAGGGATTGATGTATAATGTAGAGATGACTTGGATTCACTCATGAACATTTTTTGTGAATAGTAGCTAATAAACTGTTCATTTGCAAGCCCTTGTCATGAGGACCAGCTTGAAGCAACTTAGAGTCGAGTACTTTTGTGTTGCTGCGAGAGTTCTGAAAATTTTTAAGAACTGTCCAGGTTACTACTTCCTGTCTAAAAGCAAATAATCATCATAATTTGAATCGTGTGAAGTTGTCAACAAATACAAGTTAGTAAGCAAAAGACATTGAATTGCATTGTAAACCACTGTCAATGGTTAAATAATTCTGAATGCTTGCAGTATAGCAAAAGGATAGTTTATATAGTATCCTATAGAATGACACGTCTAATAAAATTTAGGATTGTTTCTCTGATGTTCATCGTGTTTCACTGTTGCAGTCATTACTCTTGGGCTATCCTGCTGGCAGGCTACCCGCAGTCAGCCAGAATTAGTCTAGGTCCGGCGTCGCTTGCTGTCGCCTCCTCCCTGACGTCAGTGCGCCAGGGGTATAAAAGATGCAGCCGACGCCATTTTCTTCAGTCTTTCTTCCCGCGCGGTGCCCAAAGCAAAAGCAGTTTGCAAGTGCCGGTCGGCCGACTCCTGAGATTTTCACAGACTAATTTCAGATCCGATGTCTTCATTAAAGCTAAGTACCCCGTTGGGGAAACTTTTTTTTTTTCTTGCTCCAGACCGATGTCAGAAAAAGTTAACAATTGTATTTCTTGTGGGAAGCAAATACCTCATAGGAATTTTCATTCTTACTGTATTCCTTGCCTAGGCCCTGATCATAATGTTGCTGGCTGTCGGGTTTATGCTAGATTCAACCAACGCACGATTAAGCATCTGTTTGATTTTGCTTTTCATTACTTTGGCCGAAAATTCAATTATATAATGCCGTCGGAACAGCCGACAGCCGGAGTTTCTAAAAAACGCAAGGAAAAAGAGAAGGACAGGCATCCGAGATCCAAAACAGACTAGGCTTCCGCTAAGCCTCTCGCCGTTTCGCTGGTTCTCAGTGAGGTGCTTTTGCAGCCCCTGACGCCCGCTACCTCAGAGCCACAGGCCGCTGACGACTCCCACGTGGAGCCAGCTAGGCCTCTGGATACTCAAGGTATTGGACACTCGGAAATCATTCTCTCAGATGGGTCCGGAGCCGCTGAGCAGGCATCGGCTTCTAAGGGTGTTTTCAGACCTACACAGCAATATGTAAAGCCTACTTCAGCATCTAAAGCAAAGACTAAAGCAGCTTTAAAGACAAAGAAACAAGTACAGCATTCTCCAGGACAAACTTCCATGCCTAAGAAACAGATGCTGAAAATGGCCGAAGACCTTGTTACTTTGATCAGGGGTTCTCATCCCCCTCCTGCTAAGAGGCCTAGGCAAGCGACACTGACTCTTCAGATCAGGTTTCCATTTCCTCTGACTCCTCTTCTGTACAGGAATACTCTCTTCCTCCCTATGAGGATTCTGATGCTGAAGAATCCATTCCTTCAGCCTCTCCTCCTGAGGATTATTCTTTTGGGGAAACCCTGCATACCATGAGGGAGCACTTCCACTGGGAGAGCCAAGATTACTCCGAATCAAAGAAAAGGCTTAGAGATTTTCTTTTACTTCCTCCGTACAGGCCTCTTGCTATTCCCCCTGTGCTAGACATTGTAGAAGATGTATTTTCAGAGTCCGGCCTATCTCCAGACTCCTTACCTCCAGCTCCTGTTAAACCAGACAGATACTACAGGGTTCCTGATTCACATAAATTTCTTTATAAAAACCCTGCTGCTGACCCAGAAACTATTTCTCAGGGTCCCAAAGGGGTTAAGGCCGCTACTGCAAAAAATCCTATCCCTTCTGACAGGGATTCAAGGGCACTAGACAGATGGGGGAAAAAGGTTTGCACTTCTGCTACTTTGGCTGTGAGGGCTTTAAATTGTCAATTTCATATGATTAAATATCAGCAATACTTAATGTCACTGTTAAAACAGAAAATGTTGGCCAATTCTGATTGTGCAGAAAATAAGGAAATGTTCAGTTGCATGCAATAAATCCTGCAAGTGGGAAAGCATACTTTGCAATCTAGTTTTGATTCTCTGGAGGCCTCCTGCAGGGCCGCAGTTATGGGTTCTGTCATTAGGAGGCATGCTTGGTTAAAGGAACAAAATCTGCCTGATCATGTTAAAGCAAAATTATTAGATGCTCCGTTACAGCATGAATACTTTATTTGGTGTTAAAGCAGAGGAGGTTTTGAAGAAAATGGAGGACAAAGCGAAATCTATGCAAACAGTGAAGGAATTTTTACAGGTTCAGCCACCAAGATTTAGCAGGAACTGGCCTACAAAGAATTGGTCCTTTCCAGTGTCGGACAGGCCACAAAAAGGCAGAGACAGACGTCCCAGAGGCAGATCCCAGCCCCAGGGCTCATACAGGCCTAAACAGTGGGGCGCTTCTACCTCCAAAAGTGGAGAAGACAAAGCACAGCATTACAGGAAACAGTCCCAATGACTTGCCTCTGCCAGCACCAAGCACTTATCTTCTTACAGCCCCCTTAGGGGGAAAACTAGCACTTTTCTTTCAAAATTGGCAAATTATCACCCAGGACAAATGGGTATTGAATACAGTGTCCCAGGGCTACAGGTCCCACTTTCACACCCTGCCAAAGGCAAGAGGTATGCCAAACCTGCCACACAATCAATGGGCAGAGGCACAAAAACAAGTTTCATCCCTTATGAACATGAGGGCCATTCAGCAAGTAGCACAACAAGACCAGGGACAAGGATTTTACTCGAGACTTTCCTTGGTACCCAGAAAGGACAAAGCCTGGAGACCAATACTGGACCTGTCTTTTCTAAACACATTTCTGGACGTTCCAAAATTCAAAATGTTAACTCTGCAGCAGCTTCTGCCCATGCTGGGCAAGAAGGCTTGGCTTGTAACTTTGGACCTAAAAGAGGCATACCTGCATATCCCAATCAGACAATCTTGCAGAAGATACCTCAGATTCATAGCTGGCTCAATGCACTACCAATTCTCTGCTCTGCCCTTTGGCTTATCTACTGCACCCAGGGTCTTCACAAAATGCCTGGCACCAGTAATTGCATTTTGCAAAGAGGAATTCAAATATATCCTTACTTGGACGACTGCCTTATACAAGCAGAGAACAAGGACACTCTACTAAAGCATCTGGTGTTCATAAAAAGATTATTAATTTGCCTAGGGTACACAGTAAACGAAAAATCAAAACTAGTACCCTCTTAAGAGGGAGTATTCCTGGGTGCAAGCCTAAATACAATTGCCCAGATGGCTTATCTCACGCCAGACAAACAAAGGCAACTAACTTCTTACTTCAGAATGTTGGCAACAAAGACCCAGTTATCTGCAAGAAAAATTCTGCAGGCTTTGGGCTTCATGGCATCCTGCATTCTGCTAATTCCATATGCCGGACTGCATATGAGGAAACTTCAGTGGTACCTAAAAAGTGTCTGGACTCAACATTGGCAAAGCCTGGAAGCATTAATTACCCTCATTCCTTGCCTGCAACAGGAGTTTCGATGGTAGGCACATGCCTGTCACCTCAACAATGGACAGCCATTCACTCTACCCACAGCCAGGCAGTCCATAACAACAGATGCATTAGATTATGCCTGGGGAGCACACATGGCAGGAAAATGTATTCAGGGCACATGGTCCACAAGCCAAATGCATCTACATATCAATCAAAAAGAGATGCTAGCTGTTCAGAATGGCCTGACAGCTTTCAAGGATCTAGTCCATCCAGGACATCTACTGATAAGGGCGGACAATACTACAGTCGTGGTACATCAACAAGCAGGGAGGCGCACATTCCTACCCCCTATGCAGACGAGCCATGACTTTGTGAGACACAGCATCGACTTATCAAGTACACCTGCAAGCACAATTCCTGCCAGGAAAGAACAATACTGTGGCAGACGAACTAAGCAGAAACCGCATGGATCCCCACGAGTGGAAACTGGATCCACAAGTCTTCAGCATGATAACAAAGGAATGGGGATGCCTAGACATAGATCTATTTGCCTCCCCTCACAACTGCCAACTACAGAAACTCTGCACAAGGACTTATCACAAGCAAGCATGGAAAGTGGATGCTCTGTCATTCAGCTGGAAAACTCTTAACAGTATATGCCTTTCCTCCTCTGCCTCTCCTCCCTAAGGTACTCCTAAAGGTCAGACAAGAGAAGCCAAGAATGATTCTGATTGCCCCTGACTGGCCACGCCAGTACTGGTACCCAATCCTAAAAAGCTTGTCTCAAGGCCCAGCCTGGACATTGCCTCTAATTCCTCACTTACTGACCCAGCGAAACAATCAGATTCTGCACAGCCAACTCAGGACCCTAAATCTGGCAGCATGGCGAATAATGTAACCATTCAAAACATTCCTCTCTCTAAAGCAGTGATGGAGTGATGGATGTTATTTTGGAGGCCAAGAGGCCCAGTACCAGAAAATCTTGTGCAGAAAAATGGAAAAGATTCTGTGCCTGGAACCAGGCACAAGAAATTGACACATCTGTTACAAATATTCCTCAGATTTTACAGTACCTGAGATGCTGGACAAGGGCCTATCCTTTTCATCAATTAAAATTCATGCCTCTGCCATTTCAGCTCATTACAATACGGAACCTCCTATTTTTTTCCCATCCATTACTAAGGCAGTACCTCAGAGGGGCCAAAAACGTAAGACATCCAAGGAGAGCCCCAATGCCTGCATGGGACCTCAATTATGTCTTGGAAAAACTCACACTGCCGCCTTTTGAGCCAGCCAATACAGCTGATATAAAGTTTTTATCTTGGAAAACAGCTCTGCTCCTAGCAATAACCTCTGCAAGACGAGTTTGGGTTACAGGCATAAATGGCTTAGGAACCTTTCATCATTTTCCATCCAGACAGGGTTTCTCCAAGGGCGAACCCAACATTTATGCCTAAGGTAGTGTCCAGTGTGGCCCTTAACCAAACCATTCATTTGCCTACCTTTTACCCAAACCCACAGAACAAGGGTTGAGAGACTTCTGCATTCCATGGACATACACAGACAACTACGCTTCTACTTGGACAGAACTAAAGCTTTCAGAAAAACTGAGCAACTTTTAGTGGCATATGCTGCAGGATCTCAAGGAATGTCCATCTCAGAACAGACTTTTTCAAAATGGATAGGCCACTGCATTCGTTTCTGCTACTCACAACATGGCATTAGGCCTCACTCTACCAGGGCAGCAGCCACTACAGCAGCCTTTCTCAGAGGAGTACCAACCAAAGACATTTTAGAGGCTGCAACTTGGAGTTCAGTGCACACTTTTACAAAGCACTACCATTTACCTCTCTACTCTAAATCCAGAGCAGGCTTCGCCACTGCAGTTCTGCAAGGCCTTATAGCCTCTCCTAATCCTATTTAGGCCCAGCCACCCAACCTCAGCTTTGGGATTCAACCCAAGAGTAATGACTGCAACAGTGAAACATGAACATAGTACAGTTGTGTACCTACCATAAGTGTAGATGTTCAAGTTTATTCACTGTTGTAGTCCAGGTCACCCACCCACCATCCCCCTTTTCTTTGCTGGGACTTACCTATACTTCTCTATTTTATGCAACCTATGTGGTGTATTTGCTTATAGATGAAGGAAATGTTTATTTTACTGCATGCGTAATTATTGGCATAATTTTTTAGCCTACCTTTTTGGCAGCACCTGACATCTGGGGCAAGAAAAACTGAAGAAAATGGCGTCTGCTGCATCTTTTATACCCCCGGCGCACTAACGTCAGGGAGGAGGCAACAGCAACCGACGCCGGACCTAGACTTTGGAATTCTGGCCAACTGCGGGTAGCCTGCCAGCAGGATAACCCAAGAGTAATGACTGCAACAGTGAATACACTGTAACATCTACATTTATGGTAGGTACACAACTGTACTTTGTCTTTTTAATTATAAAAACTTAATATGTCAGAACAGTTATGGAAAGTGTGAATCTTAAAAGGGAAGATTTTTCAGATGTTCAGATACTGTTAGAATCAGTAATATTTTTTTCCATAAATGTTATATCCAACAGTAGTGCTAGATTAAGAGAGTATCACATACATAAGGGTAAACATAAATGATCCATTATATGATATTCTGCACTAGGATTATAGCAAAAATATAAAACCTAGGAATATAGTAGTAGTGCAAGACAAAGTATACAGACAGAAATAGAGATCAGATTAAGTAAATATGTATATAGTTAAAGAATATAAATATGTTTACAAGGGTGGGAGGTTGGCGTAATGGTTAAGGTGTTCACCTTATAGGCACATTCTTCAGGTTGCAGTCTCACATGGGGTAATTGGCTGGGCTTAGAATGGCCTACAGCTACAGTTAGCCTGGTGCTAATTTATGATCCTATGAACAATATTACACACAGTAAATAAAATAGAGAAATATAAAATTATCTGACCTATAAATTATTATATATGAAAATAACTGACTTCCTCTTGGTAGTAGACCAGTTAGATCATGTGAGGTACAGGGGGAAGGATGACTGTAGAGAGACAGTTTAGTCAGCTTTTATAATAGATTCTGAACACCTGTTTTAACTTTTTCTTATTCATAATAACTCACTGACTGGCTTTAAGACGATGCATACTAAAAATGAGACACACATTAATATGAATTGGAAGCATGAGCTAAGTGTTTAGTGTAATAGTTTGAGAGGTAGTTTGTTCGTCTTTTTCAACAAACTAGGAATACGTTATTCCATGGTAGAATGTTTTAGGGTTATTGTAAGATTTGAAAATGCATCTACTGTACCTTAATTAGCTGGAAACACTGTATACAGTGAGACTGAGAAATGAACATCTTAATTACCCAAGCTTTTGCTTCAATAGGTGTCAGTCTCTCCCTTATGAACAATAGGAAATATAGAAAATTCATTAGAACATATAATTAGTTCTATAAGTCAGTTTGTAGAAATCTCAAACTTAAGATTTAATAAAAATAAAGTACATAGTTAATTAAAAATTATAAAATTCATGCAAAAATATTCCAACTTCAATTGCGTTACCAATCAAATGAAATGCCTTGGTGTAACCATTATGTCTAATAGTAAAGAAATGGCACAAACAAACTTTCAACAGATTGTTGATAACATTTTAAGTTTAGTCACAAATTGGAACAAATTCTTTACAGTGGAAGAACAGTTAATGCTTAGTAAGATGGTAATTCTCCCTAAAGTACTTTGTCTTACAATCTTTAGTACTATCTCCATCAAAACAATTGATGAAGATTAATAATCTATATAAATTCCTTTTGGCATCCTAATAAACCAAAAGTTTATTTTGTTTGGCACAGAAAAGGTTGTGATAATGATGGAATAGGATTCCCTGATTTTCATTTGTATGCTACTTCAACAGTTGTAAATGTTATAGTGTTGTGTCCAGAGGAGGAAAGGTTTCTACTCCAGGTTCTTCCTAGTCCTAAGGAAAGATGGCCCCTGGAGACCAATCTTAGATCTTTCCCACCTCAGTCTCGTCTTGCAAGTGCCCACCTTTCGAATGCTCACTCTGCAAACCCTTTTCCCATTGATTTTACCGCTGGGGGTTTTTGGCCACCTTGGACATCAAGGATGCCTACCTATACATCCCAGTAAGGCACAATTACAGGAAATATCTGCACTTTTTTGTGACCTCCTCACATTTTCAATTCTCAGGCTTGCCCATTGGGCGTTCTACTGCTCCTAGGGTCTTCAAGTGCTTGGCACCAGTAGTAGCCTTCTGCAGGACTTGAGGGATTCAAATTTTCCCTTACCTAGATGGACCTGCTCATTCAGGTGGACTGCACAGAATCCTGCAACTCCATCTACAACAGTAATTTCACTTCTGCAAGCACTGGGTTTCCAGATAAATTACCCCAAGTCCAACCTGACCCCCTCTCAGGACAATAGTATTCCTGGGCTACAGGATAAGGACAGCTGTAATGAGGGCTTTCCTACCAATTCAAAAGGTGGAAAGCTTGAGACAGTATCTGCTTACTGTTCTTCAGGCCACAGACTTGACTGCCAGGCAGTACCTGACTGCTGGGTCACATGGCAGCAACCATTCCCATGTTGCCATTGGCGAGGCTCCACATGAGGAAGTTACAATGGTACCTAAGGTCTGTAGGGACTCTGCACTCTCATCCTTTAGAGTACAAAATCCTTCACTGGTTTTGTCTCAAGAAAGAGATTCAGTGGTGGCTGAATCGAGTGAACTGGAACCCAGATCTACCCCCTACAAGCTCCCTTGCCAGTACAGGAAGTGTACACGGATGCCTCTGATCTGGGGTAGGGAGCAGCCATGGGCTCCCTAAGGGTCCAGGGTACATGGGCAGACTTCATCAAACAGGAGCGTATCCATATCAGAGAGATGAGAGCAATTCTTTTGTTCGTAATGGCCTTTCAACTCGTGCTGAAACAAGGCCCACTAAAATTGTTCACAGACAACACTACAGTGCTGTTATGTGAACAAGCAGGGGGGAACAAAATTTTACTTGCTATGCAGGCTAGCTCTCAAAATGTGGGAGCTTGCCACCAAACAGGGAGTCCCGCTGTATATAGTGTACATCCCTTCAGAGCAGAATACTCAGGCAGACACCTTAAGCAGGTCCATGTCACAGTCCCACGAATAGATGCTCCACAGGGATGTGTTCTTGGACGTGGTCCACAAATAGGGTACACCTCAGATCTGTTTGCCTCCCATATGAACAGACAACTTCCATCCTTTTGCATCAGGCTGCCCAGTCCTCTGGCGACGGCAATGGATGCCTTCTCAATCTCTTGGAAGGGGATGTTTCTGTATGCATTCCCCCATTTCCCACTACTTCAGGAAGTCATACTGAAAATTTAGCAGGACAAACCAAAAGTCTTGTTGGTGACCCCCTTTTGGCCAAGACAGCACTGGTTCCCCCTTCTGCATTTAGCCAAGGACAGTCACCACAAGTTAACTCACAGAGTGGACCTTCTTGCACAGGACAAGAGATCTCTAATCCATCCCCACTTAGTCTCTGAACCTCACCCTATGAGTAATAAAATTCTGATTGTTCCCTTACAGATGCCTCTACAATGAGGACATCAGTCCTGCAGGAGGCCAGAAAACATACCAGGAGCTATTGTACATCTAAATGGAAAAGATTCTCTGTATGGTGTCTACAAAGACAGTTGAACCCTTTCCAGGCAGAGCTGTTGTACATCTAAATGGAAAAGATTCTCTGTATGGTGTCTACAAAGACAGTTGAACCCTCTCCAGGCAGATGTCCCTTTGGTATTGTCATACCTGTGTGAACTCTTGCAGACAGGGTCGGGGTACTCCTGTGTTGAAACTCACCTGGCTGCTGTTTAAGCTTGTTTGCCTCTGGATCCTCCTTTGGCTTCCAGATTGCCTGCAAAATTATTCCTAAAGGGAGCGCTGCAATGCACTTCCCTGGGACCTGAATTATGTTTTGGAGAAACTCACCATGACCCCCTTTGAACCAGCTTTGAAAGCTTCTTTGAAACACTGCACTTAGAAAACAGCACACCTAGTGGCATTGACATCAGCTAGAAAAATGTCTTGTTACAGGCTGTCTTGGCCATTCCACCTTTCCTCATTTTCCATAAAGACAGGGTAACCCTTAGGACCGACCCTTCTCTCATGCCCAAGGTGGTCAATGAGCTATCCTTAAACCAAGCTATTCATCTTCCTACCTTTTTTGCCCACCCTCAGGGTGACAGGGAGTGAGTCTTACATTCCCTTGATGTGCACAGGCAGCTTAGGTTTTACCTGGACAAGACCAAATCTATCAGAATATCTGATCAATTATTTGTCTCCTTTCACCCCAGAACCCTTGGGAAAGCAGTGACAAAACAGTTTCAGCCTGGATTTCCAGAGCAGTTTCCTTCTGCTATGCACACGATGGGAAATCCTTGGGGGCCAAAATTAAAGCACATTCCACTAGGGCTATAGCTTCGTCCGGAGCTTTCTTTAAAGGACTGGATACTGCCACCATTTTGGAGGCAGCTACTTGCATCTGTCCACACCTTTACCAAGCATTACAAATTGGACCACATTTCCAGATCTAGGGCTGGATTTACCAGGGCAATCCTCCATGGATTTGTAGAGAATTGTTCCAAGCCACCACCCTCCTCTTCTCAATGAGCTTTGGCATTCATCCAACAGTTGGAATACTGCAACATGAGAATAGAATGACATAGAAAGGTTGTGTAAAATCTTACCAGAACCATAGATGTCCTCTTCCATGTTGCAGTATTCCTTCCCCTTCTTATTTCCTTTAAATGGTCCCTTCTTGGATGGCACTGGACTTGCACAATTTTCCTGACACTGGGCTCTGACTGGGGTTCTGAGGTCTGGTGCATGCAGACATCACTTTTATGGTCCATGTCCCCCTATGCCAACATCAGATGTCCCACGCACCTAGCATTGACTAGAAGCTTTTGTATACCGGCCGGATGTTCAGGTAGCAAAACCCAAGAGTTGGAATACTACAACATGGAAGAGAAGGACATCTATTTTTATGGCAAGATTTTACACAACTGTTATTTCCTGCTGGTAATTATTTTAGATTTGGCAGAAAAAGTTTTACCTGCAAAAATGAGGTACAGCAATGAATACAATGGTTTTGGGTTTTGCTCCCCCATATGCCAGTCTGTTTATAGGCAGTCTTAAAATGGAATGTAGTATACACACACACACACACACACACACACACACACACACACACACACACTTGAATCAGTAGTTGGACATTTCTTATTTTAGATTCATAAATGATCTGATTTATTATAAAGGTGAAACAAGGGGTATCCGATGTTACTGAACATGTACAGTGTAATCAGTATGGCTTAAATTTTACATACAAGATCTGTCGTAAAGAAGTTGGTAAATTAGATGTATTGTTTGATGATGCAATTGAAATATGTGAATGTATAAAAAGAAAGGAACCTGCTTTATTCTCGAAACCTGCCACCCAGCAGACATATTGTGCTAATTGAAAAAGGTTATTTATTTGAGCAGAAAGGTATCCATGTCAGTCAGTATGACTCCATGTTGGAAGTGGAAGACCTGATTCTGAGAGTCCCAGCAATTTGAAAATTAAGATGAGACTCCTCCTAGATTGACAATAAATTTAGAAATTCACTTTTACACCACTGAAATATTTCTGCAGGAGCTCCTTGCTGTCCTTCACCCAACACCTTTGATATTTGTGTTCAGTACGTTTGAGATCACTGTACCTCAGTGAATGGGAGTTCAGAGAAACAGCAGTTTCATATCTGGTTCCAAAGATTGCACTCAAGCATCTTGGACTTTTAGTAGAGGAGTTGAATTTTTAAGGTTGATACTACTTATCTCATGCATCTGTATGAATTGTGTCTGTCATTTCACAGTCAAGGTGCATATGTCAATTATTTCTGTCCATTGCGTCATTCAGGAATGCAGGAATGTGGCCTGTCCCCAGCTATTGTAGGTGTTTTATGAAACGCACTACTATACAGGCTTTGAATTTCATGGCTCTCAAAATTGTCCATCCCCATTTATGCTGACTGGTTTAACAGGGTTAGAGTTCATGTCTTGGAATGCTCTGCATGCTGGCCATCACCTTTTCTCACAGGATCTGAGTTGCAGGCACCCCTCTATAGGGAGCCTTGGCTGATCATTCTCAAGGTTCCTGTGTCCTTGAATGCTTGAGAGGGAAAGAGGCACAGGAGTTGACTCGAAGAATCAAGAGTACATTGGAAGTGAAGCAGAGACATGGTTTGGGAGACGGCGGTGAACAGGAATACAACAGGAAAATCTGGAAATATTGCACTTTATTGACTGTTAAACTTGTAGGGGACTCAAAAGCATATGCCATACTTCATGTCATTAATGTTTGGAGAATAAAATCGATAACTTGGAAATTGATAAATGTGGTATTACAAAGCAATAAATATATTTGTGAAACATGACAAAACAAGAAAATCTGGAAATATTGAACTTATTTGGACTTGGTTATACTTTTGAGCTCCCTACAAGTTTCTGCCCTGTTTCATGTTACTAATGTTTAGAAAAATGCTCAGGAGAGGGGAAGAGGAGGGAGAAAGTTAACTGCAAGTAAAACATTTTTTTTCTTAAAAGGACTGTTTTAACAGTGCATTATTTTCTATGCATATTAAAGTTTTTTTCAGTTACTTTTAAGTGTAATAGATATTGATGTAAATAGGTTTTCCTGTTTTTTTTTCTTTCTCCCTTCTCACATTCTCCTTGTTCAGTTTTAAGAAATTTAGGCATTGCAGTATAAAAATCTGGTTAGAAGAGCACGTGAAAAGAAAAAAGTGTACTTTATCTCATTCTTGCATAGAGGAATGATTGGATTAAGGTTATTAGCTTAATCTAGTAACACGTTTTAAGAGAAAGCAAGTAAATGAAAAAGAATATTGAATATTATGTCTTTTTTCTAGTAAACAATTGTGTCTGGTTCTTATGTCTGTAGCAGACAGTCTGATAAAGAGGAATGGCTTGAGTTTATTTCTCCCAGAATTTTCTTAATCAGCTTTCAGCAAGAAATATTACATATAGGTGAGTACTAGAATTCGATATGCAACAATGAAGATGTGTGAGCCCAGAAGGAAAAATTTAACAAAGGAGGATAGATTTTTAAGAAATAAATGAAAATATTTGGCATGGAAGATGTGAATTCAGTACTAGGGTTTCGGAGTGAATTGACATTCCCCAAGATACAAAAACTGGGCTAGGCTAAACAGAACTTACATTTCAGAGCAGCATGTACATTTAATTGAAGGTACTGGTACGCAGCCAGTAACTATTTCAGATATTGCTCTAACAATAACTAAAATAAAAACATAGGGTAGTGAAGTAAAAGAGACATTGGCGCTTTCACACCTATCTGTTGAAAAGAGGAGTTTAAGGAATGGATAGTGGAAATTATTGAGGCGCTATTAGAAAAGATAGAAATTTCTTCTGAAAATATAGCTATGAAGTGGAATAAAATTAAAATGGAGTTTAAAAATAGGAAGTAATGAGAATTATTTAGAGGGACTGACAAATGTAAAGTATTGCAAAATAACAGAATGCTAAACGGGGGACAAGATAGTACCTCAATAGTGTGCATGAGTTTAGAAAGATTGCTGTTAAGCAACTGTTTTTGATGACTCTTGAGTGCAAAAACTTTTAGCACAATGTCTCGGGCAACAAAGTAGAAAAGGATGTCATCAAGTTTAGGGAGCTTATAACAAGGAAGATAAGGGATCCTGTAGAAGTATTAAAAATATTTTGGAAATTCTATGAAAGGGTTTATAAAGCAGAGAAATATGGAAATCAAAAGGTACAAATTGAAATGTTTATGGAAGAATTAAGTATGCCAAGGTTAGTAGTAGAGGAGGCTCCGTTACTAACAAGATAAGAGATGAAGTAAAAATGGTGATGTGTAACCAATCTACAGGAAAGTCCCCAGGAATAGGTGGTATTCCTGTGGAAGCTAGGAGGGTGAAAAACTGATGAACATCTGCAAGGTTTTGTTTAATAGTATGTTAAGAGGAGAAGTACCAACATCCTGGAAGAAAGCGGTGGTAGCTGTAATACCTAAAGAGGGTAAATATCCATCAGATCTAGCTTCATACAGGCCCATTTCAATACTAAGCCGTAATTTTAAAGTGTAACAGCTAAAAGAATGGGATACCAAAATTGATTCATAGGGATCAATGTGGTTTTGTGGAGGGGAAACAAATATTTGACATTAACACAACACTGCGTATCCGCAGGGAGGCAGAATGTAAGAAGATACATGTATCTTGTTGCAGAGAAAGCATTTGACAGAATAAGCTTGGACTTTGAGCAGAGCAGTGGAGGCATTTTCATTCCCTGATAAAATTATAAGGTTAATAATGAGGATATATGAGGGATCGGTGGTACAAATTAAAGGGGGTCGAGTCCTCTCTGAGAATTTCTGCTTGAGCAGAGGAACCAGGCAGAGGTGTCCTCTCTCCCCATTATTTGCATTATATTTAGAACCATTGGCAAAGAAAATAAGGGATTCAGAAATTCAAGGATTATAATTGGTATGGGAGTCTAGAAAAGTTGTCTGTATTTGCAAATTATATTTTGTACTTGACAGAACCAGAAAGGGACATTACAGTGCTGTGGATCATATTGAGACCACTTCAGATCTTTTCAGGATAAAAAATTAATGAAGCTAAAACAAAAGTAGTAGCAGTAAATTATGTACCCACACACAAATTGGTTTAGCAATATCCATATTTGTGGGGACCTAAAACGAAGTATTTAAGAGTGTGGATTAAAAATAATTCCGGTGTGGCAGCTAAGGATATGCGAGGAGAGACTAAACAAGAGATATACAAAAGCTGAGAAAATGGAAGCTCTGTTATATGGATAGTAAGATACAAGCAATTAAAATGTTTTAGTCCCTTTAGGTCTTGTACACAGGTCAGGCATATTTTTATCAATCAGAGGAGAAGCTGTGGATAGCAATTAATAAACGGCTGAAGGATTTCATCTGGGAGGGTACAGCGGCAAGAGTCAAGTTGGATAAGTTTATTCTTCTAGCCGAACAAGGTGGATTGAGATTACCCGATTTGAATATGTATTCCAAATCAACAAAGTTAATTCACTTGTACATAGCACAAGCAGAAAACTATAATTCAAAGTGGAAAGATGATGGAATGGGGGAAGCTTAAACAAGGAGACTAGGATTTTGAATGCAGACCTTTAAGGAGAATAGCAGTCATACAGAATATTATATTCGTAAAGTAGCAGAAAGTATTATAAGAACTAGGCCAACACGGGAATAGAGAAAGGAGGTTCTGCCAGTAGAGAAGACTGTAATAAAGGATACAGACAATAAGCAAGAGTGGGCTGTAATTTATTGAAAACTGCCAAAGGAACCAAGGTTTTGGGAGCAAACAACTAGAGAGGGAAAGGTAATAGAACTGATAGATGCCAAGAACTTGTGTGGACTGCAGGTGAGAGATTGCTTTCCCTGTTAAGGTTTGATATCAGAGTATAGGCAAAGAGAAAGAAAGAAATAGGGGAGTCCTAAACAAAAGACCAGCACTGGTAGAGGTTTTAGTAGAGTCTAGAAAAGAAATTGCCGTTAAGAAAGGAATAATAATTGGAGCATATGAAATATTGCACAACTATAAGAATCAATCAGAGGAGGCTGGAAAAGGATTGGGAAGAGACTGGATAAGCAATTCACAAAGAAACAATGGTTGGGAATACATGTATGTCTCCCAAATGTGCAACAAAGTCTAAAGCTTCTAGGTTTAGGATCTTTGCTTGGAAGTGTTTACATAGTTATTTTTATACCCCAAGTAGACTCCGATATTTGCTTTCTACCTGATAAATTCTTTGGAGGGGTGATGAAGAAAGAGGTAACTGGGAATATATTTTCTGGGAGTGTAATGAGTTGCCAAACTCTAAGGATTCCCTGCAGACTGCTCTGTTAGAGTTAATGGGTGAGCAAATTGGTGTAACTAAGGAAATTATTTTTTGAGCTGTGATACAGAATCTGAATTGGCTAGACATAGTAAGGCCTTGCTGAGTCTAATTATGATGGCTGCCAAAAAAGCAGCAACTAGAAAATGGAAAGCAAGGTCTAAACCAACTTTACTAGAAGTAGGTCTAAACCAACTTTACTAGAAGTAGTGAAGATAGTAACAGGGATCAAACAATTGGAATTGGGATCTTTAGAAGGTAGGAGCAAACTACATAAGAAAAAATGGGAATTGTGGGATCAATACATCAGAGGAGGATTGAGGTTTAAAAGAAGGCAGGATTTGAATGAGCTTGTTTAGTGTTTAACTGATAATGACTGGCTAAACTACAAGTGATGTGTAATGTTTGCAGCTACAGTTGTCAGCATGGTTTGTAATAAATAATGTTTCAACTGAAATTGTCGGAATGGTTTATTTTCTTTAATACAAGTATAAGATAGCCTGTTATACATGACAATTTAATAAAGATGTTTCTTGTTTAACTAAAAAAAAAAAAAAAAAGTTCCTGTGTCCTTTTAGTAAATAGCCCTGGAGTCAGTTCATTCTCCATGCTTTCTTTACGAAGACTTGCTTTAGTTGAGAGAACCCTTTATAACCTTGCCTTGAGTGTGCACTTTTAGGTCGGGCTTTTACCTGAAGTGAGTGCATCAGTTTAAGGATGGAGCAGCTATTTGTTTCCTTTTGTCTTGGTAGAATATAGCTGGTAAACCCCTGTAAGGCAGATTGCCAAATGCATTAGCTTTTGCAGTCAATTTACTGCTCTTTCGAAATTGCATTCAAAGATCATTCCACCAGAGGCATGGCTGCCTACAGTACTTGCTTCTGAAGCATGTGCATTGCAGAATTTGTGTCTTTGCCACTTCTCTCTCCAAAATTTCACTGAACATTGTTTCAGCAATGACTGTAGGAGATGGGTCTCTTTCTAATGTCTGTACTCCATGATAAAACCTTGCCTTTTGAGTGTTCTCAGTCATCTACCTTGGAGGATTTATTCCGTGTAATTCAACCCAGTCATAAATTCACTGAAGGAGGAGGGTCTTAAAACTATTGCCTTAGCAAATGTTATTTGTACAGTATTAGTTGAGTTAAGAGGTCTTCCCATTCATGACTCCCAAATACCTTTGTATCACCACTACCACCCCACCCATGGTTGGACAGGCTCTTTGGCCACCTTTGGTTGTTGGAGTGCCCAGTAAGTTAGGAAAGTGAATGCTTGTATTCTATATTTACACATTTTGAGCAGCAAAAAGCCGAATCTGTATGTGAAACAAGCTAGAGGCCATAAAAACAAACTGAAGCTTGCAAGCCAAATGCCTAAAAGTCATTTGTATAGCAGAATAGTGCTAAATACATTTTGCTGTTCACATAATTTACTTGTACTCAGGTGAAGTGACATCGGAGCAAGAATAATTAAATGGGTAATGTGATAGGCAAAGTGTTTCTCAAAAACATTAACTTTGAAATTGTGGTGCTGATTTAGTAACAGTGTTTTTTATATATTTTTTGAGGTTTTTTTTGTTTCTGGTCTGCGTTTCCTAGCTTTTGTTATCCATCATTTGTAATTCTTTTATACTGCTTAGGCTTTTGCAATAGTGTGCATTGTTTGTCGACAATACAGCTGTTAAAGATTCAATACTTTGCATGATTTTCAAAAAGAAGATAGGGGGCTAACACATTGCTTGTTGCCCTGGTGCTTTGAGTACAGTTGCTGCAGGGTGCTGATGTCGTTATGCACTTCAGAAAAAATTACCAGATTGAAAGTGTGTGTGAACACCCAAAGATCTATTGAAGGAGACTCCTCTAGATTTTCAGGTGATGCAAGAATTATCTTATTTTTGTTTCCACACCAATTAACATTTACATCTTGGATGATGACTGAGGAAGTGTTTTAAAGACTGTGTACGCAGTGTAGTGAATGTAGATTTGAGTTGATTCGAACACGGTTGAAAGTTGGTATGCATGACAGGTAGGTGGAGTGTTTCTGTGAGGCGCACACCCTCCCGCCACAAAGTGTTTTTTGTATGAAATTTAGGTAATCTGGTATGTCAGCCTCACTTAATAAAATATTTATTCTAGAACAAAATCTCTCCACTGAAGTCTGGCTTGGTTGATACTTGCTGTTTAATTTTATTTGTTTATATTTGTTAACTAGATAGGTGTTCTGGTCTCACAAGGTCCCCTTTCAGGCATGACACAACTCTTCAAAGTGTAACATTCCTCATTGTAAACATAATACAGTAATTGCAGTTATTAAGCCTATTATGGTGTATACTCATGTTAGGTTTTAAGTAAGAAGGGGGCCAATAAGAAATTAATTTAAAGGTTAAAA